>NC_091933.1:39982792-40135292 GCF_041260155.1 Ptychodera flava | reverse complement strand
TTGTATCCCGTTGTCTATATCACTGCAAAAGCAAATGACATGAACTTGTCTTGTTTTACGCAGTTTATTAATCTGGTTATTAATTGTTTATCTATTTATTAATTATGTCTGTCTGTCTGTTCTGCCGACAAAAAGCTGTGCACATCCTTGGTATCTTTCGCCAAAAGACCGTCTTCCGTCTGGCAAAAATCTTAAGCTTCCATCCAGGATAAGGAGTTTGTGCCAAAGAAGAAGCAGGACGATCCAAAGATCTCCCATCCATCGGCACATGCCAGTGCTTTCATGAAGAAAGCATAATTTTACATTAACCCCATTTATCATTATGCCTTATGGTATTTAACAATATTTGGCGACAAAAATCCAAGTACACCAAGACACTATTTCCAAAATCTACGAAATCATTAACAGCTTTTATCTGAACTTTGTCTAATGAAGCCATGAATAACCTTGATGGAACCAGGAAAATGGATGGATTTTTTGTCCGTGTCCTATCAGTCCTCAGCGTGTTACCTTACGCTGCCACTGTCACTATCGCTATAAGAGTTGCCTCTTCTACGCCACCATCATCACCTTACAAGGTATAGTGTGGTGGCAGCTGATAACACTCCGCATGTTGGACCAGTACCGACTTTGCATGGTATCATTAAATTTCATATATTCTGACATTAGTTTCGCACTAAACTTTCTAAATATTTCGGCCACACCTATCACAGGGCAAGCTCTTGACAGGTCGCACAATTTCGTCACAAGGACCATCATTGAAAAGATATTAATTATATAATTCATGCTTGATCATACTTTAAAAAAAAGAGAAGATGTCGACTTTAAATATTCGGCGTATCAGTTTGTAGAATTCAACACAACACATATCCAAAGATTGGTCTACAAGAAATCATCAACTTACAGATGGAGTTGATATGGAAAAAGTGGTATTGTAATTTTTGGTAAGTACCGACAATATGGAGTTAACATTATCTGCTCAAAGATTCATTCATCATGACAGCCAGAAAATAAAATCAGATTCAACAATCGTAATATCATAAATCGACATCGGAGTATATAAATGTTTTAATATCATTTTCTCATATGTCAACAAAACCATTCCTAGTAGAGGTATAAATCCCCTACCTTGGACGATTGTCAGCCACGTGACTAATAAAACCACGGTTGATATCACGAAACCTTTCATTGCAGCTGTTTTTTCGAACGTTGACTCTGCAGGTAGACCCATGATATGTAGTCAT
The DNA here is from genome assembly GCF_041260155.1 of Ptychodera flava. NCBI lineage: Eukaryota > Metazoa > Hemichordata > Enteropneusta > Ptychoderidae > Ptychodera > Ptychodera flava. The sequence goes on along the minus strand of NC_091933.1, from coordinate 40,134,048 downwards.
GTGCACAGACAAAGTGACATTTAAAATAGGCAAAATATTCGTTATTCCCTCACATCACGCTTTTATTAGATTATCAGAATTACAGTGACAGTAACATGCAATCTAACTTCCAAAAGTAGTAATGATCATTGTAGTCATCATCATACTTGGCACCTGGGAAATGTGCCAAAAGCACATTTCCCAGGTGCGAGAGTGTCGCCATCGACGTTTGCTATACGTACACCATTTGTGTACTTATGTATATTTACGTCGATTTGTTTCATTATGTTGCCATCGGACTCTCATGATATTACAAATGGCAAGTAATTGGACAATAAGTCCAACTACCTCAATCGATTTCTTTCAAAGGTAGCACACAACATTCTCCATAACTTATACCATGGCAATTATTTCACATTTTTTGCATATCGTAATTAGTAATCGAACATTTCTGAACCTCTTTGAAAACAATTTCTAGGAAACTCTTCTTACGAGTTTCCTAAACATATATGTATCTATAACTCTCACCAGAGTTGACGAAATTCCTCCCCAAAATGAAAGAGAATAAACTGATACGAAGAAGTCAAATATCTTACAAGGAAAAGTTATTTTATTATTAGAATAATTGGCAAGCATGGAACGCAAAGTAAAATGATTTTTTTCAGACTCATTCAAGAAGAAAACCCTATATCCTTCCTTATTTTAAGGCTCAATGCGACTACATTGAATTAAATTGTATGTTAAACCAGACTTAAAAGGGTTGCTAGTGTTTTACTGACCGTATATATGCAAACGGGAAGTAGTGTATATCTGTAAGTTTTCACAATGTAAACCCATAACTTGAAGATGTACGATGATGCATGCAGAACATATAGAACGAGTTAACTTCAGCGTACATGATACAAGGAGTGAAGAGGGCAAAAAAGCTCAACATGTGTTATCGGAAGATAATTATAAAAAGATGACGACATGTTGTACATAGGTCCAACACAAGCATGTTTGTAACTTCACGAGAAATACAATCTCTCGGTTTGCGAAATTGCTACGCTGCACGGAAAATAAGTATCAAAATATATGTCAAAATGAAGAAAGACAAACAGAAAAACCATTTCAATGAAAATTCAATAGCGCACCCTTTTTGCTAGAGTTTACTAGGGACGCATTATTGAAGTTTGCATTCAAGTCCTTGTATATAGTTCTTCACTTTTTTTGATCTGTGCTTTTGCAGAAATTCCTCTTAACCTCAAATTTCTTCAGCCAGCAAATTTACCTGTTAAGCTGTTTAGCTTGATTTTTAAAATATCAAATAATGTGTAAGGTCGTCATCTTTATGCTCCTTCTGTCATGATACTACAAGAGTTTGAGAAAAACTCGACCAAACTATACAGGATTACAAGACTAATTCTCAAACTTACCTTTCGACGCTGTGTTCTGTAAGACAACGGCACAATGAAATGTTGCCACGAAGTAAAACTTTCTTAAATAAGATGTGTTTTTCTAAAATTAGATAATGTTGATATCATCACACTCGACGGGGTTATGTGATTTACGATCGCATATTTGTACTGGGAATACGATTGGAACTAATTTGGGATAATCGGATGGTGAAGTAATGTCGATTTAATCTACAAATGTTACCTCATCTGCTTTTCTTTCTATATTGCACACTTCTTTTTATGAGTAATTTGCGATCATACTGCAACATTCAGCTATATGGCACCTAACACTTTTGAGAAATTTGCAAAATATGAAAATCAAATTATCCCAAATTTGTTCCAATCGTGTTAGGGGTAAAAAGTCATCGTTGATGACACAGTCCCCACTTGTTAATGGGTGCTTTGATTACAGGTCCTCAGAGAGGATAGAGTCCTCTTCATTAGGTCTGTGATAAAAATACTTTTGAATAAATTCGCTTGATACATGTCTGAGTTGTAGTTCAGGAGATGAAAAAATCGTAATAAAATGGCCACATGGTGGCCATATTGGATCGAATCACAAAACAAATCAATGTGCATATGTATGACATAGGTCAATGTCCTTGTACCAAGTTTGAATAAAATTGGTTGAGATATGCCTGAGTTATGGCTCTGTACATGAAAAAATCGTAACAAAATGGCCGCATGGCGGCCATATTGGATCGTATCACAAAACAAATTGATGTGTATAGCTATGACATTGGTCAATGTCCTTGTACCAACTTTGAATAAAATCTGTAGAAACATGCCTGAGTTATGACTCTGTACATGAAAAAATCGTAATAAAATGGCCGCCTGCTGGCGGCCATATTGGATCGTATCACAAAACAAATCAATGTGCATATGTATGACATAGGTCAATGTCCTTGTACCAATTTTGAATGAAATTGGTTGAGATATGCCTGAGTTATGGCTCTGTACATGAAACAATCGTAACAAAATGACCGCCTGGCGGCCACATTGGATCGTATCACAAAACAAATTGATGTGCATAGCTATGACATTGGTCAATGTCCTTGTACTAACTTTGAATAAAATCTGTAGAAACATGCCTGAGTTATGGCTCTGTACATGAAAAAATCGTAAAAAATGGCCGCCTGGCGGCCATTTTGGATCGTATCACAAAACAAATTGACGTGCATATGTATGACATAGGTCAATGTCCTTGTACCAATTTTGAATGAAATTGGTTGAGATATGCCTGAGTTATGGCTCTGTACATGAAACAATCGTAACAAAATGGCCGCCTGGCGGCCATATTGGATCGTATCACAAAACAAATTGATGTGCATAGCTATGACATTGGTCGATATCCTTGTACCAACTTTGAATAAAATCTGTTGAAACATGCCTGAGTAATGGCTCTGTACATGAAAAAATTGTAATAAAATGGCCGCCTGGCAGCCATATTGGATCGTATCATAAAACAAATTGACGTGCATATGTATGACATAGGTCAATGTCCTTGTACCAAGTTTGAATAAAATTGGTTGAGATATGCCTGAGTTATGGCTCTGTACATGAAAAAATCGTAACAAAATGGCCGCATGGCGGCCATATTGGATCGTATCACAAAACAAATTGATGTGTATAGCTATGACATTGGTCAATGTCCTTGTACCAACTTTGAATAAAATCTGTAGAAACATGCCTGAGTTATGACTCTGTACATGAAAAAATCGTAATAAAATGGCCGCCTCCTGGCGGCCATATTGGATCGTATCACAAAACAAATCAATGTGCATATGTATGACATAGGTCAATGTCCTTGTACCAATTTTGAATGAAATTGGTTGAGATATGCCTGAGTTATGGCTCTGTACATGAAACAATCGTAACAAAATGGCCGCCTGGCGGCCATATTGGATCGTATCACAAAACAAATTGATGTGCATAGCTATGACATTGGTCAATGTCCTTGTACCAACTTTGAATAAAATCTGTAGAAACATGCCTGAGTTATGGCTCTGTACATGAAAAAATCGTAAAAAAATGGCCGCCTGGCGGCCATATTGGATCGTATCACAAAACAAATTGACGTGCATATGTATGACATAGGTCAATGTCCTTGTACCAATTTTGAATGAAATTGGTTGAGATATGCCTGAGTTATGGCTCTGTACATGAAACAATCGTAACAAAATGGCCGCCTGGCGGCCATATTGGATCGTATCACAAAACAAATTGATGTGCATAGCTATGACATTGGTCAATATCCTTGTACCAACTTTGAATAAAATCTGTAGAAACATGCCTGAGTTATGGCTCTGTACATGAAAAAATCGTAATAAAATGGCCGCCTGGCAGCCATATTGGATCGTATCACAAAACAAATCGACGTGCATCTGTATGACATATGAAGTAATCCTTGTACCAAGTTTGAATGAAATCGCTTCAGGCATCTCTGAGATATCTGCGTGAACGGACGGACGGACGCACGCACGCACGCACGCACGCACGCACGGACGCACGCACACACGCACGGACATGACCAAACCTATAAGTCCCCCCGGACGGTGTCCGTGGGGACTAAAAAGCACAGATAGTAAAATACAGGTTCGTGAAGAGTTACATCTGTTCAACAGCGATAACAAATGATGCATTAAAGCTCAAATATTGAAAATGCTTTTTCTCTAAGTAATATGAATTTCGATCATTCATTGTGCAGATACTTATGTACGCTCGACGAAGAAAAGATGTCGTAAATGGCATACCACAAAAAGTGCAATATGTTTTCTAATATAAGTCATGATGTTTTTTGTCTTTTTACTCTGGGCTTAATGTTAAGGGAGATTGGTTTTTGTTATTATTAGAAGCAGTTGTATTTGTAATTAAAGTATGAGCAAAACAGGACTTGATATCAGTTAAAATAATGTAAGGTATATCTTAATAGCTTTGCAAATCGGTCGAAAATCGACTTTGTTGAAGTGGAGGGTTATTGATCCCGTTTACTTCTGAGCACCACAGTCCCTTACATTTCCTGAAGAATGTTCAAAACTATAGTAAATTCTTATGTAAATTAATTAATAATTAACTATTGGAAAATGCACGGAGGCGTATTGATTCCTTCCTGAAAGTTTCGGTTCTTGAAGAAACACATGGCACACCAAGTTGTTTTCTGATGTCATGAATGGCGATCGCGCATATGTCAAGAATAAATGGAAATTGTAAAAATTCACTTTCCCGATCTTTTTCTCTTCAAATGTTACTTGTCCACTAATGTTTGAGAAAAAGCTAGGGTTGTTCGAAAACGTTGAGTGTCACTATACACTTTTTTTCTGTATTTCTCTTTCACGATGAATGGTAAGGTGGTGGCACACAAAATCTTAATGTTCCTGATATTGGACAACCGTTGTCTTGCAGGATATGTCTTTTTAGCAAATGTGCACTTTGGGGAAGAAAGAAAACACCAAGTGTTGCTAATGTTTATCGGTTGCAATTCAAAATAAGCGAAAGTAGGGATTTTCTCCATTTTTTGCCACATTGCTGCATTTTTGCCATGAATATACCCGGTAGTAGGGACACCCTACTAGCTTGTTGGAACGCTCGTCATCGCTATAAAAAGTTGGTAATTATGGTTTTTTATTGTCAAGCATGTGGGCCTATTCCTGTTTCCATTTGCTCACACGGGTAAGAAAATATATATAGAAACTGTTTAATAACTAGTCACTGCCGTACGGTAGCTGTAAATTAATAGAGGCATTCGCTTTTTCAAAGATGCAATTTTGTTCAATCATTTTCTTGTCTACCACGTGGAGGCTCATTATAAAATATCGTAAGAAAACTTTTCACTGTATTCTTAATGTTTCGTCAATCTAAAATCTTATTTCGTAAACAGTTAAGAGAAAGAGGGCAGCAATTCGAATTTCAAACGTCGATATATTTTGTGCAGTATTGTTTCTCTGGTGCAAAACTTTTCACGGTGACTGCTGATTTATATCCTTGATTTGGTAAGAGAATGGTTGAACATTTCATTGAGGAAAGCTTGAACAAACTTTGAGTTACGCATACTATCTTTCAGATCCGATATTCAGATATGTATATTTGCAAGTGATACGACGGACCTTTGGTGTGATGTGTCTCACGTCGAATTTTGAACAGCTTGGCTTGTTCCTCATAATTGATTAATGGAATACAACAAACGCGTAAAAGATAAAAATTATTGAAGAGGTTTTTTGTACAAAATCAATTCTCTGAGCATAAGCATATAACATAATCATGTATATGTGTTTGTCTTCCACGATATATGGTAGTGGCGCACACAATCTCAATGTTCCTGACATTTGAGTGACGTTGCCTTGCAGGATATGTCTATATTTAGCAAATGTGCATTTTGGGGAAGAGAGAAAACACAAATTATTGCTAACAGTTTATCGGATGCAATTCAATATAAGCGAAAGGTGGGATTTTCTCCATTTTTGCGCCATTGCTGCATTTTGCCATGAATCTACCAGATATAGTAGGGACACCCTGGTAGCTTGTTGGAACGCTGGTAAGTATGTTTTTTATTGTCGAGCTTGTGGGCCTATTCCTGTTTCCATTTGCTCACACGGGTAAGAAAACATATATAGAAACAGTTTAATAACTAGTCACTGCCATACGGTAGTTGTAAATTAATACAGACATTCATTTTTCAACGATGCAATTTTGCTCAATCACTTTCTTGTCTACCACTTGTGCAGGCTCATTATAAAAATCGTAAAAAAACTTTTCAATGTATTCTTAGTGTTTCGTCAATCTAAAATGTTATTTCGCAAAACAATTCAAAGAAGGAGGGCGGCAATTCGAATTTCAAACGTTGATATATCTTGTGCAATATTGTTTCTCTGGTGCAAAACTTTACATGGTGACTCCTGATTTACATCCTTAGTTTGGTAGGAGAATGGTTGAACATTTCATTGAGGAAAGCTTGAACAAACTTTGAGTTACGCATACTATCTTTCAGATCCGATATTCAGATACAGTGGAATTTGATTGAGTGTCCGGTTTGCCTCGCAGAGCTCGACAAGTTTACATGTTGCTTATCATTAAAAAAGTAAACATTTGCGACAAATTTAGTCTTTGGTGTTAGATTACAGCGCGCGGCGAACGTTTCCCCTACACTATCTACTCTGCAATCACGACAGTCGTTTCAGCATGCCACTCACAACAAGAACACTGCACTACCTATCACATCACCAAAGTTTTCTTTTAGGTGTTTATTTTAATTTGAGAACTTCATGAAGAAACACGTAAATTCTTTTCAAAATAAACTTTTCTTCTCCTCTCGATGTCAGCAATCACGACAATAATCCCTTCATCATATAGTCTATAGCATGTCAAGTGGAGTCTACTCTATCAACAAGTTTGACACAATACCTCAATGAATAATATTATATAGGGCTCAGCCCTTGGTGTCGCGCCAGGGGTTATTAAAGATTGGCAATGTTATTTGTATTGATTCATGATAAACTGTAATTGTTACTTCATAAACGTTTATATGACAACTATGCCCAGTTTCCCTCTGATGAAAGCAGTTCACGTACGTACACGACGTCAAACCCTGCAGCAGGGCAGGTATAGATTTTCTGTAGCGTGTAAAAATTTTGGACAAAAATTGGCAATTTTTACAATGATAACAGCCTATTGTGATAAACAAGGGACGTATTATGCAATCATTATCATTGCAATTAAACCGCACTGCTCACCTTCCACTTGCAAGCTGAAAACTATAGCGTTCCGTCTAAAAACTGGCAATTTTTGAATCTAATTATTGACACAGGGGGCGCTCTTCTATAATTCAATCCCAGCATTCTTTGCGTATGCCCCCGTTCATATGCACGACAGTTTTCTCCCTTTATCTATATTAACGATATTTTGTATCAGCAACAAGGTGCATAATAACATTACTGGCTAATAAAAGAGGTATATTTTATAAAAGGCATGTTATATAATTGTAATTTGTTTCGTTTTGTTTATTTACGAGTACTCAAAAAAAAAAAACATGGCGGCGCCCATGAAAGAAGGGTACACTTCCGGTACTCGCATAGTATATTATGAATAAGCGCATGCGTAGTCAGTAAGCCGCTGGCGCGACTATTATCAACCAGAAAATTCTTAACACTCCTGCATGGAACTTTTTCCTGCTTTCTCTTTCTCTTTTGTCTCTCTGCCTTCAAAAATTTTCTTCACCTTGCAATGTTTAACTGAACGTCCAGAGTCAGTCAGTTTGATGTTGAGGACTTTCTTCGAGATATAGATCCGACACTCGAAAAATATGCCAGTGAGTTTCGTCGGAGTTGCATTTCCCAAATCAAAGTAAATACCCGAAAGAAAACTTTGATGATGTGTAGTGCAGTGCCAAGCTTGTTGTGAGTGGAAAGGACTGTCGTGATTGTAGAGTAGACAGTGTATGGGAAACGTTCGCCGCGCGCTGTAATCTAACACCAAAGACTCAATTTGTTGCAAATGTTTACTTTTCTAATGATAAGCAATAAGTAGACTTGTCGAGCTCTACAAGGCAAACCGGACACTCAATCAAATTCCACTGTATGTACATTTGCAAGTGATACGACGGACCTTTGGTGTGACATGTCTCACGTCGAATTTCGAACACTTTAAATTTGGCTTGTTCCTTTTAAGTGATAAATGGAATACAACAAAGGTGTAAAAGATAATGATCATTGAAGAGGTTTTCCGCAGAAGATCAATTCTCTGAGCATAAACATATGACATAATTATGTATTTGTCTTCCACGATGAAAGGTGTGGTGATGGCACATAAAAATCTCAATGTTACTGACATTTGAGTAACGTTGCCTTGCAGGATATGTCTATATTTGGCAAATGTGTATTTTTGGGGAAAGAAAGACACCACGAAGTGTTGCTAAAGTTATCGGATGCAATTCAAAATAAGCGAAAGGTGGGATTTTCTCCATTTTTGCCCCATTGCTGTATTTTGCCATGAATCTACCAGGTAGTACGGACACCCTGGTAGCTTGTTGGAACGCTCGTCATCGCTATAAAAAGCTGGTAATTATGTTTTTTTATTGTCGAGCTTGTGGGCCTATTCCTGTTTTCATTTGCTCACAGGGGTAAGAAAACATATATATAGAAATTATTTAATAACTAGTCACTGCCATATGGTAGTAGCACGATTGGAACTAATTTGGGATAATTGAATGGTGAAATATGTCGTTTTTAATCTGTAAATGTAAGCTAATCTGCTTTTCTTTTTAAGTTACACACTTGTTTTTATCAGTAATTTGTAATACTGCAACATTCAGAGATATGGCACCTAACATTTTTGAGAAATTTGAAAAATATGAAGATCCATTTATCCAAAATTAGTTCCAATCGTGTTTAGTGTTAATTAATACAGACATTCAATTTTTCAACGATAAGATTTTGTTCAATCATGTTCTTGTCTATCACTTGTGCAGGCTCATTATAAAAATCGTAAAAAAACTTTTCAATGTATTCTTAGTGTTTCATCAAATGTTATTTCCCAAAACAGTTAAAAGAAAGAGGGCGACAATTCGAATTGCAGACGTCAATATATCTTATGCAGTATTGTTTCTCCGGTACAAAACTTTTCACGTGACTCCTGATTTATATCCTTGGTTTGCTAAGAGAATGTTTGAACATTTCATTTAGGAAAGCTTGAGCAAACTTTAAGTAACGCATATTATCTTTCAGATCCGATATTCATATGTACATTTGCAAGTGATATGACGGACCTTTGGTGTGACATGTCTCACTTCGAACTTTGAACAGCTTGGCTTGTTCTTCATGAGTGATAAATGGAATACAACAAACGCGTACAAGATAAACATTATTGAAGAGGTTTTCTGTACAAGATGAATTCTCTGAGCATAAACATATGACATAATTATGTATTTGTCTTTCACGATAAATGGTATGGTGATGGCAGATAAAAATCTCAATGTTCCTTACATTTGAGTAACGTTGCGTTGCAGGATATGTCGATATTTAGCAAATGTGTATTTTGGGGGAAAGAAAGACATCACGAAGTGTTGCTAGAGTTATCGGATGCTATTCAAAATAAGTGGAATTGGGGATTTTCTCCATTTTTGCCACATTGCTGTATTTTGCCATGAATCTACCAGGTAGTAGGGACACCCTAGTAGCTTGTTGGAACGCTCGTCATCGCTATAAAAAGCTGGTAATTATGTTTTTTTATTGTCGAGCATGTTGGCCTATTCCTGTTTTCATTTGCTCACACGGGTAAGAAGACATATATATAGAAATTGTTTAATAACTAGTCACTGCCATATGGTAGTAGCACGATTGGAACTAATTTGGGATTATTAGATGGTGAAGAATGTCGTTTGTAATCAGTAAATGTAAGCTAATCTGCTGTTCTTTTTACGTTACAAACTTGTTTTTATGAGTAATTTGTAATATTGCAACATTCAGAGATATGGCACCTAACATTTTTGAGAAATTTGAAATATATGAAGATCCAATTATCCAAAATTAGTTCCAATCGTGTTTAGTGTAAATTAATAGAAATTCACTTTTTCAACGATAAGATTTTGTTCAATCATTTTCTTGTCTATCACTTGTGCAGGCTCATTATAAAAATCGTAAAAAAACTTTTCAATGTATTCTTAGTGTTTCGTCAATCTAAAATGTTATTTCGCAAAACAATTCAAAGAAAGAGGGCGGCAATTCGAATTTCAAACGTTGATATATCTTGTGCAGCATTGTTTCTCTGGTACAAAACTTTTCACGGTGACTGCTGATTTATGTCCTTGGTTTGGTAAGAGAATGGTTGAACATTTCATTGAGGAAAGCTTGAACAAACTTTGAGTTACGCATACTATCTTTCAGATCCGATATTCAGGTATGTACATTTGCAAGTGATACGACGGACCTTTGGCGTGACATGTCTCACCTCTAATTTGAACAGTTTGGCTTGTTCCTCATATAATGGAATACAACAAATGCGTAAAAGATAATTATTATTGAAGAGGTTTTCTGTATAAAATCAATTCTCTGAGCATAAACATATGACATATGTCAGCAAATTTAATTGGCGAATACGTCATATTAGTCCGGGGTCACTTTTCGTGATTTTGGCTTCAGTGTGCATTTCGTGAAGACTCCAGTTAACATATATTATTTTTTTCCTTAATACCCGGAGAGTCCAAAAACATTGTTGGCATTTTTTTTCTTTCCACTTTGTAAAGGTCAAAACAAGGTCTTTCATCACTCGGCAAATTCAATTGATTATTTAAGCATTGTAGTGCACACAAATTGACTATAATCATTGACCAAACTACTTTACAATACCTTCAGTGGAGTGAGGAAACTTCACAGCTCTTAAAAGCTTTAAAAAACCTTGTTAGGGGCATTATTGTTTCTGTTTTTTACCGTTTTATATGGATTGATATCCACTTTCAAGGATTTCTTGTCTTGCAGTTGTACATCGTTTCCCCTGCACAGTGTTAAATAATGGCACGGATCGGTTCTGACATGCACTGCGCTTAACAACTACATCATAGACTTTATTTTATCAATTTACGTGCATTTTAGCGTAAGTCATCCGCAGTATTACCAGCTCTGGTAGGTTGTAAAATCTAGACCTCTGCTCAGAATTTCAGTAGGTGTAGACTGGACTTCTGTGCTTCTAAGCAGTGCACTCTTTGCGTGTAGTTAGAATAAGCATCCTTTTCCTCGCATTTCTCTCCAAGTCATATAAAACGATTTGGATTTTTCCTCACAATATCACTGAGATTAGAGACTTTTTGCTAAACATAGGCTACATGTAGAAGCTATTTATCAAAACCAAACCTCTGCACTGAGAAATATAGGCTTTTACCTGTGCCTTTCGAAAATCAACTCCAGTACACTAATCAAGACACACATTGTTAAAACATTGATACAGAATACGAAAAATTATACATTATTAATAGGTTGATACTTTTAATATTGAGACACAGGTTTAGTCCATAGGTTATTTAGGGTTAAAGACGACAAGAGAAGTCAAAGGCGGTGTTAGTAGTTTCTCAGAAACCGTTATCCAAAGACTATTTACTCAATATTTTAATGTCATGGAATAGTCAACATTTAGTGGTTGCGTTTCACATATAAATATTTCACATAAGTGACATTGCATGCAAATGACTTGATCAAAACTTTCAGTATTGGAGAACATATTGCTCCGAAAACAGGACATTCTGAAACAGACTTTGAGTTATGCCTGATATGTCAGGAAGCAAGTGGTGAGTTTGTGTCAAATTCCACTGCATATGACACATTGTTCACCAGAGAGGTGAATTTGGTGATGGTGTCTTTCCAGGAATAAGTTCAAGACCCAGGGATGATAATTCCTCTTCCCTTCGAGATTGTGGTGTAAGCTGGCATATAGGGAATGCTATGCAAATACTTGCTACAAAGGTCTACTCCAGTGAGCAAAATTGAGCCATGAAAAAGCATTAGAGCAAGGTGATAGCTCTGTATTATTAGGTAAAGCTCGTGGACGACCCTCTACACCAACTTTACCCTCATCTACCATGGAAAGTGCTGGTTCATCTGAAACTAAAATTGCTTACACTGATTCATCAGCTGGTATACATACTACAAAAGCATGTGTTTTTTCTGTCAACAATATAGTTTTTCTTTGGGTCCTCTCTATGAAGTTTCTTCATTCAATGCTGGGGAAAAACTACAAAAAGCAGTAAACCAAGGAAAATCAGACTTGTTAAAAGTCAGACTCAGTGGTGCAATAGATCCAAAGGATGTTAGAGCCATTGACATCAAATATCACAAAAGATGTTGGACCAAAAACGTTGAAAATGTCTTGCGAAATTTAAACACAAATGCAGACTTACACCCATTGTGTGAGACTGGATCTGCAAATGTCGGTAATGACAATACCACCATGCTTGCTGCAGATATCGAATTTTTCTCCTTGTTGGAAAATGCTTTAGCTGAAGGTTCGGTTTTAAACCTGGGTGAAGTACTTGATTCATATTTGGCAATACGTAAGGAACATGGAATTGTGAACCCATCAATTGAAAATAGGAAATTAAAGAAAATTATTACTGATCACATAAAAATGTGGAATTTGGAAAATCTGCACGACGCAATGAACCAGAATTGGTTTTGCTAAATGCTACTAAAGATGCAGCAATACAGGGAGTTGCTGAGGAAAGTACAGAGGAAAATGTAAGAGTACTGTTCAAAGCTGTCAAAATTTTGAGAAAAGCAATATCATTTTCAATAAGCACACCTTGGCATTTCAAAGGTTCTTTACAGACTCAAGCTACAGATGGTCATGTACCTACAGCTCTCACCTCTTTCCTTCGGTTGGTTTTAGTTGACCAATCAATTTCGATGAATGATGATTGTCGTGATGCATCAGTAAGGTGGTGTATTGATAATGTTTCTGACGTCATTGTGCAGGATTTCAAATCTGAGCGACGGGTATCTTACAAATCAAAGGCCAATAAGGCTGTTTTTAGACAAAGAGTTAGTGATTTGCCATTGCAGTTGGCAGTTGGCCTCTATATCTACTAGACTACACGAAACAGGAGTCTGGTTGAAATCAAGCATGGTTGGGGTTTATCTGTTGATTACAACCACATTTTACGTCGAGAGACCCAACTAGCGGAATCTGTTCGAGCAAGTACACTAAATGGAACATATATTCCAACAGGTTTACAAAAGGGAAAGTTTCTCTTTTTTGCAATTGATAACATTGACTTTAATGAGGATACTTCGGATGGCAAAGGAACTACCCGCTCGACAGCTACAGTTGTGTTTCAAAAAATAAAGAGAAGAAAAACAACAATCTTTCACTTTCCAAAAAAGCTAAGAGCAAATCACTTAAACGCGTACTTGAACCAAGCTTCATCCCTTGTCTGAAAAGGAAAAGTATACCAATCAGTCAAACGTTCACAAGTTTTGCTCTAATGAAAATAAATTCATGCTAACTAATGCTAGATCTTCTGTTCTACAATGGCTTGTTTCAAATCAATGGTCCGTAAATGTGTATCTGATCATAATATTAACAGAATAGGTATAGGTAATGTTGTTGTTGATAATGATGATGATGATGATGATGATGATGATGATGATAATGATGGTGGTGGTGGTGGTGTTGGTGGTGGAAGTGGTGATAATGATAATGGCACATTGGGGCAGAATATTCCTACATGGGCAGCATACAATTCCTTAATTTGTGATACTCTGCCGATTACAAATGCCTTTGCTCTCCCATTGCTCTCTGCATCACCTACGGATTGGTCATGTCTGCTAACCGCATTTAAGCAAGCTGAAAATATAAACACGTTCATCCTCGGACCAAATCGCAAAACCATAATAACGCTTGACATGCAATTGTATATAGAAGGTAAAAAGCTTGAAATGTCAAGAGATGACTGCAAAGATAAGTGGATTCTTCGCATAGGAGAACTGCACACTGTAATGACAGCTCTTAGAATAGCAGGACAAATGATTGAGGGAAGTGGCATTGATGAGGCATGGGTAGAGGTAGGCTTGTTTGGTCCTACTACAGTTAGACAAATCCTACAATGTAAGCATATGAAAAGATCGCTAAATGCTCATATCATTACAGCACAGGCACTCTTTGATTTGATGATTGACGACTTCTTTACAGAAAATGCAGACTTACAAGCCACTTTTACATCACTGATAGCAAACCTTAATGATACCTTTAAAACGTCCTCTGATGAGGTCAAAACCAAGTGTGATCAAATAGCATCTGCATTACGGCAAAATAACTTTCATAACATACTGAATGAATACATTGATCGAAAAGTAAAGTCCTTTCCAATGTTTAAGGTAACAATACAGTACATAGAATTTATTGTACTCATCTTGTCATTTATACAAGCAACTAGACAGGGGTCATGGAAACTTCACTTGGCCACACTTGAAGAATTGGTGAAGTATTTCTTTGCATATGATAAATTAAATTATGCAAGAATGGTACCTTTGTATCTGGCTGAAATGAAATCTTTGAAGGAGAGCCAGCCAGAAATATGGCAAGAGTTTACGGATTCAAACTTTGTGGTCAACAAAAACAAAGTACCCTTTTGTGCAATAGGACCAGATCATGCGATAGAGCATGTCAACAGAACAATGAAAGTGTCAGGAGGTCTGTCAGGTATAACTCTGAATGACAGTGCCAGATATCGATTCTTTCTGATAGCCCCTGAGTTAGCACGTTTAAAGGCTGAAACCAGTGATTTAGCTGGAATATCAGATAATCTACGAACAAAGCATCATGAATTGTCACCTACTGTCTTAAAAAAACGCCAAGAAACACAGGTGAAGAAACTTACTGAGATATTTAGGTCGTGCACAAACCCATTCACTTATGAAGGTGACGTGTTGATAAACTTACTCAACAAGACAGAGATGCCTTCTGAGGTGACAGAAAATTTATGCAATCAAAAGACTATCGGTGAAGATTGCTATAACAAGTTTGTCAGAGAGAGAATTGTTAAAGATGATGTTAATCTGTGGGCACCAATGAAAAAGGTGAAACTTCAAACATGGAAGACAGCTTCCAAATCTGTAAAGAATAAAATAGCTGGTAAGGTTGTGGAGTTAAAGGAGGATCGGTCTTTATTTGCAAGGCTTCTCATAGTGGCGAGATCTCGCCCAGAAGTAAATGTGTCTGAATCGCTTAGTAAATACGAATTCTCACCCATTGCAAGGGCGTTATTTGATTGTTCTGGCAAATTACTACCTTGTAATGATAAAAGTAAACTTATGCACTGCCTTGAAAATCTCGCATCAACTATGGGATGTGATGATGACCTGCCAGAAGTATTGCCAAATGCAGAGGAAAACAGCTGCACAGTTATCGACGCTATGGCTTTAGTCCAAGAAATTGGAAAGCCACCATGGGTTAAAACGTGTCAGGATTTGGGAGGCACTTTTGTACTCGTCTGGCACAAAAAGTTAATGACTATAATGAGTTTCATCTCATTTTTGATCGCTATGATCTCACGAGTTCACTTAAAACGGCAACTCGTGAACGTCGTAGTGGACCAGAACCATTAGCTTTTCAAGTATCAAAAGATACGAGAATAGCCGACATACCATACAAGAAATTCCTTGCTAAATGTGCCACAAAGGATAGGCTTACCAAATTTCTTTCTGAAGTGGTGATGCAAGAATATGAGTCTTCATCCAAGATTGTTGTTGTTGCTTATAAACAAGTAGTACTGTCAAACAAACTGAATGTCAATCACCTTGAAAGTTCACACGAGGAGGCAGATACAAAATTATTGCTTCATGGTGTTGACGCAGTGCAACGAGGTGCAACAAAGCTCGATATTGAATCCCCAGATACTGATATGTTCATCCTTTCCATTCATCGTTTGCCTATGCTTTGTGACGATACTTGCTTTATAATTGGCGCAGGTTCATCGAGGCGAACGATTCCTTTGAAACCAATTAATCAAGTCCTAGGTGAGAGAAAAACATCTGCACTACCAGTTTACATGCTTTTACTGGTGCTGACCAAACAGGGCGTTTTGCTGGAAAGGGAAAAATCAGCTGTTGGAAACTCTTTAGTAAAGCAAGTGATGCGGTAATAGATGGGTTTTGTGATCTTGATAATCGTTCAATACCAACTGATGACACTATAAATGCTCTAGAAGAATACGTTTGCCAACTTTATGACACAGGACTCTCTATTGTAGATGATGGTGAATTCAGGTGGCGGCTGTTTAGTCAGAAACAAGAGGAAGCAGAAAGACTACCACCATGCAATCTTATTCAAGCAATTCTCAGAGCCCATCATCAAACAATAATATGGAAAAATCATTTCATTGCTTAACCTTACTTGCCACCTCCAGCACACTATGGGTGGAAGCTGAAGGAATTCTAAAACACATTCATACCCAATGCTTCCTCCTGCCCCTGAAGCTGTTGTGCATCTTATCAGATGCTCTTGTAAACAAAATATCTGCAAAACAAATATCTGCACTTGCAAGAAGAATGCAATGACATGTGCGGAAATGTATCACTGTGGGGATGATGAATATTATTGTCAGAACTGTTCGCCCCTACAAGTGCCACTTTTGTTGATGATTTTGATAATGATTAACAATTTAAGCATCAAAATATTCTGTTTTTTGAAAGACACTCATGCAGAGTTATCAAAATGAGTTTTAACGTTGCTGTATGATCGTATTACTTTTATAACTAAACTTTCTTCAGATTATAGATAATGGCATTAAAGTCATTGACCTTAGACAGGGAATGTTAGACATCTTACTTCCTGAGACTGTTGTATAAGTTTTATGAATCTGAAATTGTATACCAGATATCATTGTGATGTTTTAAGATATGGAAGGCAATTCTACGAAAATTAGAAAGAAATTCATACTGACCTTCAATTGACCTTTGGTAAAGTAGTTC
Organism: Ptychodera flava; assembly: GCF_041260155.1. Taxonomy (NCBI): domain Eukaryota; kingdom Metazoa; phylum Hemichordata; class Enteropneusta; family Ptychoderidae; genus Ptychodera; species Ptychodera flava. Next base: position 40,117,187 of record NC_091933.1, on the reverse strand, counting down.
TATTTATTTTTAATGCAATAACCGTTTTTTTTAACAAACCTAAATGTTAATGATTGTAAGGATTGATCCATATCAAAATGCATGTTTCCAAAAGTAATTTTATTGCAAATTGGGCATAAAAATCTTTTCATGGCTAAGAATAACCGATTTTTGTTGATTTTCAGGATATGACCTTGAAATGACCTTCAGAGTTGTCAGAAAAAATGCCCACAATGTTTTTGAAAATCTTGGCCAGTAAGTAAATTGATGAGCAAGGTTGGCAAAAATCTTCACTCAAAACACACGGAATGACAATTGACCCCGGACTATATAGAGTTATGTTGGGTTTTATGTGGAATTCAGAAACGAGAATCGAAATACAAGTACGACTTACATGAGTAAATTTCATCGCCATAATTATCATAAGTAGTACACCTCAATATCTCCAGTGTACCGAGTGAACAAGTCAGTATAGTTGAGCAATAGCACCGCCACAGACGGGTCTACACGAGATCTGGGCGACATAGCACGAGCAGCTATAGGGCGTGCTACATGGAGCAAAATGCTATAGTTGGGAGCCCGTTTTAGCACTTGTAAGCCGGCGTGAGCTCGCCTTCAAACAGAATGACACGTCGGCGTTAGTGACACGTTTATATATGACAACATGTACTGCCCTAGACTTCAATACATTAATTTTTAAGAAGAGTCAATTTAACTCTTCTTGTGTCATGGCTGTTCATGTTATGTTTACTTGACACGATTAGAACTAATTTGGAATAATTGGATGGTGAAGTAATGTCAATTTCATCTTAATATGTCACCTCGTCTACTTTTCTTTTTACGTTACATACTTGTTTTTAAAAGTAATTTCTAATATTGCAACATTAAACTATAGGGCACCAAACATTTTTCAGAAATTTGAAAATTATGACGATCAAATTACCTCAAATTAGTTCCAATCGTGTTATTATGTCCAGGCATGAAAATTGTCACATGTCTGAATAGCATTTTAAACCTTATATGGTTGTAAACATTCATAAAATCAAAATTAAACTATTATAAGTATAGATAATTTGGAATATTGCAGACTTAATGATTTATATTCAAGGACGTAAAAAGGTGTGCTAACTTAAAAAGTATTTTGAGGTCTGGTTGGGAGTAAATATTGTTCATCTTTAACAGAAAACCTTCATTACAAAGTTATCACGTTTTTGAATTCTTTCTTTGCATAGAAAATAAAAAAAAAAATGTACGGGAACAATTTCAACCAGTATACGACGCGCCAAATGTAAATATAAAAACAATAATTAATGTACACAATTGCCCTTATTTCAGAGATAGACCAGATGGAAAATGTGTATAGAGGGGAATTTTCAATATATATATATATATATATATATATATATATATATATATATATATATATATATATATATATATATAGATAGATAATTTGGAATATTGCAGACTTAATGATTTATATTCAAGGACGTAAAAAGGTGTGTATATATATATATATATATATATATATATATATATATATATATATATATATATATATATATATATATATATATATATATATGTATATATAACAATTTGAACCGGGAGGGCACATTGTATACATTTTGTGTGTGTATATATATATATATATATATATATATATATATATATATATATATATATATATATATATATATATATATATATATATATATATATATATCTATATATATGACATACACATGTATACATACATATACATACAGATAATCATACGTGCACGTATATAGTGTATTCATTCATACATGTAGAATATATACATAGATACATACATCATACGTACGCACGTACACACATAAATTTGCACAAACATACATAAACACACACACACTATACATACATACATACATACATACATACATACATACATACATACATACATACATACATACATACATACATACATACATACATACATACATACATACATACATACGTAGTACATACATACATACATACATACATACATACATACATACATACATACATACATACATACATACATACATACATACATACATACATACATACATACATACATACATACATATGACATGGAGCCTCGACTTGGATAAAGGTCGAAAATTTACATCGAGATTTACCCTCTAAAACATCCGCAGAAGGTAAAGTATTTTTTAATTTTTGCAATGTAACTCACTGACGATAGAACTGAAAAAAAGAGGAAAAAGTGAAAACCTAACCCTTGACATGACAGGTTTGTTCATGTTCAGCGCAAATTGTAACGCACATAGTATTGTGTGTTGTTCCGCCACAGTGTTTAGCATCGAAAGAATGGGGGTCGATCTGGCTGCTTGTGACGTGTGATGTAGCCACGGTCCCTTGATCTGGTGGTGTAGCTAAGTCGGCGTTTCAATCTGAACGGCATTCTGTTATAATTTTTCTCACACAGTTGACTGTTAACATCAAAGTTCGTATTTTCATATAAGCTTAGGCTATTCAGACTATCAATTCAGAACGACAGAGTGCTCGCGATTCTATCAGATCGATCGGTGCGACATGTTTTATCCAAAACGAAAATCTATCGATGATTTTTATATTTACTTTCATTTTCTCAGTTAATTTACTAGTTTTATAACTCTGTCGCTTACAAATCTTGCTCAATGTAAAAACTGCAATATGGACTGTGACGTACGGCATCGCTAGAATCACTATGGGATTGCAATAGCGGCTACCAAGCAGGCAAACTCCAGAGGTCATTTGATCGACTGTGAAATTCATCAAACGCTGACATATATATTTCACAATATGTATTGCTGTTTGCGTAGAGATATAACTCCTATTATAACATGAATACATTAAAGCCCCTGTAGCTGTAACTTGTGAAATTTGTTGACCTGAAAACAGCTTTCTATTTTCTCTCGTTTTCTTTAAATTCTACAAATTAAAAGATACAGTCTTTTACAACTGAAATTGGACAAGCAAATTTAAATTTTAACTGTTATTTTGATTTCCCGCCATTTTAAAAAATGGTAATATTACAAAGAAAACAAAGCATATGATGTCCCAGTGGAAAACATTCAGCACTATGCATTATATTGGACTACTCTGTTGTTTCTGTGAAGATTCCAATGCATATATGCACGACGTACAGTGTTTTTGCTGTATTTGCATGAGGGCGCTATTTTTTGTTTGGGCAAACATTTATTATTTATCTTGCTCAAAATTGCACATGCAGTCCCAGTGGACAGTTTCTTATACTTGTATAAACACCCCTAAATGAGTACATTCCCACGAACTTGTTTTAGTTTGGAAGTAAAATCACAAAAATAATGCTAAAAGATACAGCTATTGTGCCTTTAAATGGAAGCACAATCGATTCTAATGAGCCATATGTTTACCTTTACACGTTGCTATTTCCGGATGCGATGAGAACATATTAAATGAAAATGGACTGATCCGAAGGGACAACAAGTTGCTGTCGTCGAATATCGATTGAGTTGTACGTAATTAAAAACCACTGACTGACTGACTGCTCTAAAATTACATAAATTTTCATGGGCATCAGAGCACTTTATCAAGTTCTCTTTAAGGTAGAACGCGCATCGGGGTCAAAAGTTCGGGCTTTTAAATTTCATCGACTCTCTACAGCACTGGATGGGACTTATTTACGGCTCTTGAGGAAAAAAACTTTTCACCGCCTTTTTTAATCGACAATCGAAAAATTTATTTTTCCCCATAGAATTAACACAGGGATGGCGGCCATTTTGAATTTCAAATATCGGGAAATCATAGGTAATTTGTCTCTCTAGTACCAAAGTTTGCACCGTGACCCCTGATTGTTATTCTTGCTTTGGTAAGAGAATGGTTGAAAATTTCATTGAGGAAAGTTTGAGCAAAGGTTTAAGTCTTTCACTTTCAGGGCGCATATTACCTTTAAGGTAGTTCGCGCCTCGAAAATGAAAGACAGAATCTTTGAACAGAATCTTTAAAAATCTGGAACAAAAATCGGGAGTGTTCGTGGAAATTTTCGGTAGAGAAACAAATTATCCGAGACTTAGCAATATTTGAAATTCAAATTCAAATTCAAATTCAAATTCAAAATGTCCACCATCACTGTGTTATCTTTATGTAAAAAATCAGCTTTTCGATATTCGAAAAACTAAGATGGTGAAATGTTCGCAAGGTATTAGCTGAAGTGTTGGACGATTGTACTGTTTAGGATCTGAAGCAAAAATAGCAAACTCTACCAGTAAAATACGGTACCGTATTTTTTTAGTGACCTCGCCAATACGACGTTATTTGGTTGACATCTTACAGAAAACTGGTTTACTCGTATCTTCCTAGCTGCATAGGCGAGTTTTTGCATATTTTAAAACTATTGAAACATTTCGAGATATACACAGTGCACACAAAACTCATTTAAACATACGAAATTAAACAGTAAGATTTGAAGGCCTAACGTAAACATTGCAATGCGATTGCATTCGAGTTAACTAAATGCCAAGAAAACAATATGGAGAAATAGAAATAACATTTCCATGAATACGGACAACCCTCTAATAATCCATCCATTGACGGTCAAATTTACAAACAGTAGAAGGAAACTAGAATGGGTCACAGTCAAGATATATTGAAGCATCACAGTTTGTCCAAGCGCCTTTGCTGATGCATCCGTAAAAGTCTTCACTAGGCTCACATAAGTCCCTTGTTTTCATGAAAAAAAAATAACTCTTTGCTTCTGCATACAGCCATGTATTCATTGTGACGGAAGTGTATTCATTCTTCATTAATTTCACAAAGCTAAGCCAGAACATTTAATACTATATATTCTATTTCTTTCTGAACACATCTGAGATTGAAACCATGGCCGGGTGGTGGCCGTTGCCTGGCTTGATCTGCATCAACGTTTTATTATGACGTGTACAGTGTGGGCGATGTTCCTCCAGTTATCAAGCCCAGGCTTCACTACATCCTGTTATCAGCTCTTCTCAGTCTACTGCAGCTGCCCCGACTTGGACGGGCGGCGGTGGGTTGAGCGCTTTGGTCCCGGGAACCCTCCCTCTCCAGCTGCAGATACTGTCTTGGCATTCAAAAGGTGTTTAAATTACCATCTACAGGTTGACTTCATATATTTGTTTTGAAGCTAGGAACTGTTGGTGAAGTGTAGCGAACACCAACGTGCCAGATTAATGCCCCTACTTGTTATCTACAGTCTCTTGGAATGGAGACCACAGAGACGGTCCTGCAAGGTGGAACCCCTGAAGAAAGTGCAAGTACCATTCAGGGTAACTAATCGACACAGGAACCTAGACTTCAGATTAGTTTACAGTTGGTATCTCCTCATCAAATTCTTCGACAGGAGGCATATATGGCCTTGCAACCAGTTCCCAACTACCAAACGTTTTGTTGCTTCTTGCTAGCCATAACGTGTAGGTGGCTCGTAGTGCTGCTCTTGATATGCTGTCTAGTGCTTTCCTTATCTCCTTATTTGTTAGGCCAAGGAATTTGAAACAGGCTCTCAGGGTCTCATTGGTGAATCCTCTGGAACCCACTTCAACTGGAAAGTATTTTAGCTCCCAACCTGCTTCTCGTCCTTCACTGATAAGGTCTTCGTATTTGCACTTCTTTCTCTGGTTGGCTTGGGCCATATTCTCTTCAGCTGGTACTGTCAGCTCGATGACCACAGCTATCTTCTCATTTGGAGAGTATATAGTGATGTCTGGTCTTCTTGATGTGGTCACTATTTCAGGAGGGAATATGACTGGGATCTTGTCTTCATCCCACACCACTTTCCAGTCTTCAGCATTTTGGATTTTGTTTTGGGTCTTGTCGCCCAACCAGGCTACATTTTTGTAATTTTTGCCCTCTTCTGTCTTGAAAACTATACCAGTGCGAATTTTCCCATCTTCCACAGTCTTCACGTTTCTTGCTCGAAGGATGGCTGGTATGAGATGGTGTACAATTTCTCGGGTACCATGTCGTGTCTCCAGTTGTACCTTCCAGATCTAAGGGAGTACTGGCAGCAATTGAAGATATGCATCATAGTACAGTTGTTGTAGCCACAGAGCACACATTGTCCAAGAGCTTGTTTGTTCCAGACCTTCAGATTGGCCGGTGTGGGTAGTGTGTCTTGGATTGTGTTCAAGTAGAACTTCAGCATTTCTGGCGACCAAGAGTAGAGGAGCTTATTCCATCTAATATCCATCTGCATTGCTGTTTCCCAGCTTAGCCATCTACCTTGTTGTGCCATGTTGTACAAGGATACCAACATCTGTTCTTCAGATACTTCCTTCACCAGGCTGGATAGAGCATTTCTGTGCTCTTTCTTAGACATCTGGTCTATACGTTTGCCAGTCCTAGTGAAGCCAATGCCCTGTCTAGTGTGTTGTCCTTTGCAGATTTCATTGAGAATCAGATGCCTCTCCCTTTCCTGGAGTTCCTTGACACCATTCCATTGCTTCTTTCTTTCTTGTCTAGATATCATGTGACCATATACAAACTGTGTTTCAGGATCAACAGCATATTTCACAATGTGGCACTTCACAACCTGCATACATTTCAGGTGAGTGGTGAGTGCCTTCAATTGTAGGCCTTTGTTCTCTCTCTTTCTGTACAGGATTGATGAATTTGCACCTCTTGGTAGTCCTGCCCAGCTCTTGAGGTGACGTGTTGCCACTGCTTGAAGGTCCTTAGCAAAGGAAATAGGGAAGCAGTATATGATGAACTCCCACGAAATTCTACTAACTATGTGGTTTTCATAGATCCATAGCTTCCCTATGCTATTGACTTGGTCTCTGTCTGTTTTCTGCAAGAGATTTTCCAACTTTGTTTCAACTTTGGCTCTGACTTCTTTATCACTAAGATCTTTGTATATCTCTTGGCCCAGGAATCTCATGGCAGCCTGGTGGATGAAGGGGATTTCCTTTCCATCGATACATAGCTGTGGGTCATAAGGCGTATACGGTGTAGATACCTTCCCACTAGGTTGAGGTACTCTAGCTTTCTTCATAGCCAGACTCCTGCACTTTGATGGTTTTGCCTTCATTGTCCTAGTCCATCTCAGGAAGGTTTCCACCAGGTGCAGTAGTTCTTTACATCCTTTTACATTGCCTGATATAAGAGTCAGGTCATCTGCATATGCTTTTTGCATCTGTTTGAGATTTGATTTCTTCAGTTGGTAGCCAAGGTCTTGTTTGGTCTTAAGCAGGTCCAGCAGTAAGTTGAATACAACTAGGAAGAGCACAACTGATAGAGGGCAACCTTGGAATAGTCCTATTTGGAACATGAACCAGTCTGTTGTCCACTTCTGTGTGCGCACTCTTACAAACAGCTCATCATAGTAGTTGTGTATAATCTCACGTATGTCAAGTGGGACATGATACCATTCAAGAGCAAACTGGATCAGGTTGTGAGCGACCGATCCATATGCATTGGCCAAATCCAGCCATGCCACTACTATTTCTCTTGCGTTTTGCTTGGCATCAAGTAAGGTTTCCATCAAGGTTTGAGTGTGTTCAACACATCCTGCAATTCCAGGGAGAAATCCCTTCTGAATGGCTTGATCTATGAATCCATTCTCTACCATAAAAGTAAGCAGGCGGTTGGCGAGCACTTGGAAAAACATCTTTCCACTGACATTGGTTAGAGTAATGTTTCTAAACAACTCTGGTTTAGATTTGTCATCTTCTTTCGGTATAAGGACAGCTTCTCCCACTCTCCAAGACAATGGTATCTGTTTGCTCTTCCAGATTCTCTTCAGGATGGTGTGAATTATAGAGAGGACTTTCCTGCATTTCTTGTATACCAGGTATGGTATAGCATTTACACCTGGAGCAGATTTGTTCCTCTTCTTTAGGATAACATTTTCCAGCTCTGTCAAAGGAGGAGGTTTTGTTTCAAATTGGTGCCTTGGGGCCTCTGCCTTTGGGATGCCTCTTAAGGGATTATACCGATGTTGGCGTTTGTTGTCACAGTAGGTGGTACGGAAATATTTATTAGCAACTTCCTTGTTGAACTCTGGAGCACCTTTTTTGGCTTGGTCATCCAATAAGGTTATGGCATACTGATGAGGGTTATCTTTGAACACCTCCTGTGCACGTGTTCGGTCTTTCTTTTCTTTGTGCCTTAGCTCCAATTTTCTTACTTTATTGTGGAGTCTAACAATTTTCAGAAATTCTTGTTTCATCTGCTGAATCTCCGTATCTGGTTTGTCTTCAGAGATAGCTTTCTTCAGCTTCCTTCTTATCTCCTTCTTCATTCTCCTCAGTTTCTTCTGTTGACGAGTCTTATGTTGTTTCTTTTGCTCATTGGGCTTAGGCTGTTGTTTAATGCCATATTTGTCTTTCAGAAAATTGTATATGAAGTTTTCTCTTCTTTCTATCTCCACGGATGGGTCTTTGTAGTTTGGTAGTGTTTTTAAAGCCTCAGACAGTTCATCATCTAGCTCATTCCATGCCCTTATATCTCCAGCTTTGGGGAGGTTTAGTCTAGGTTTAGACTCTACCTTGCCACAGACTTCGTTGATGTTAAGCTGGTCTCTCTTTTGATGTAGGAAGTTTTTGCCTGTCTGGTTGGCACTGTGGTTATGTACCTGTCCTAATCCTGACTGGCTCGTCTTATGGAGTGTAGGCCTTGAAGCATTACTTCTTTGGGCTTTCTCCTGCGCCTTCCTGCAGTGGGTCTGGTGGGATGCCCGGCTGCGGCTTGAGGGCCACTCTTTTCCACAGGTATCACAGGTATAGCAGCCATTCTGTTCCGACTGTGGGTTCTTCCTCGGTCTATGTCCATTGCTTAGTTTGTTACCATGAATCCGATCAATTAAGCTGATCTTGCGCCTCCCCTCTCGGACAGCTTTGGAGGTATCATTCTTTTGGTTACTCGTAGCAATAGGTTGAGAGGTTGGGCTGCCGACCCGTGTCCACTCCCGGCTATTTACCCGGCGTCCGCTGTCTTTCCAGCAGTCCCCTGTCTTTCCAGGTGTCAGAAGGCACTGTTCACCTACAGTCACAGGTATCCACCTGAGGTTCTTTTAGAAGAGATTGAAACCATGGCCGGGTGGTGGCCGTTGCCTGGCTTGATCTGCATCAACGTTTTATTATGACGTGTACAGTGTGGGCGATGTTCCTCCAGTTATCAAGCCCAGGCTTCACTACATCCTGTTATCAGCTCTTCTCAGTCTACTGCAGCTGCCCCCGACTTGGGACGGGCGGCGGTGGGTTGAGCGCTTTGGTCCCGGGAACCCTCCCTCTCCAGCTGCAGATACTGTTTTGGCATTCAAAAAGGTGTTTTAAATTACCATCTACAGGTTGACTTCATATATTTGTTTTGAAGCTAGGAACTGTTGGTGAAGTGTAGCGAACACCAACGTGCCAGATTAATGCCCCTACTTGTTATCTACAGTCTCTTGGAATGGAGACCACAGAGACGGTCCTGCAAGGTGGAACCCCTGAAGAAAGTGCAAGTACCATTCAGGGTAACTAATCGACACAGGAACCTAGACTTCAGATTAGTTTACAGTTGGTATCTCCTCATCAAATTCTTCGACAGGAGGCATATATGGCCTTGCAACCGAATGATTAGGAAACTTTGCTATTCGCATGACGTGGACAGAATGATGATTTTCTGTCACAGCTGAGAATAGTCGATACAATCATACTTTTTCCTGGTTTCAGATACTATTTCGCAAACATGATTGGTAGTCTTTCGATCCCAATCAAAAATTACAAGTGACTTATTTTTACATCATCGTTCGACCAACTGATATCGACAGAGTAACATGGAAAATGTGGGAAGAGCAATAAAGAAAGATAAATGTTTTGGGGGAGTATAGGAGACTGTAAAAGGCAGGTCAGAGTAAAAATATTCACGCATCTCTAAAAGTCACACCATTCCCCTCAGGTACTTGGTTTGTGCTTCGATAATATTAAGCACGTTCTCGAAGATATCTCCATGGAAACAGATCGGTGGGCAACTTTCATCATTTTAAGGTCTGTACCAGTTTAAACCAGAAGACCAGAAATAAAAAAAAACAGCGTTTAACGTGATGATGAAGTAATGAGAAACCATTGGCTTTCCTTGCTATAGCATTTGGCGGAGGATCTTTGAAGTCGATGTTACACCGGTGCCATGCTATACTGGAAACCCCCAGCCCCATATACACAGCAATATATTCAGCTGGCTATTCGCATGTTGACGACCCCGCTACAAGGTGAAATTTGTTACAATTTTCATTTTGTCCCTGAGAGCTTTATCAAGTGTCATCGTCGACTACCAATTGAATCGTACGTTATGCGCTTGTGTCGTTGCCATGTATTTTGATCTTACATCATACAAGCCAAATGAGTAAGATTACCATCCCTGAAATACCAAGGGAAAAGACCAAGGGACGATCCGATATTGAAAGCATGGCTGAAAGCGTGAACATAATAAATACTTAGCAACATATAACAAATTAAAGCGGAACGAGATGAGGTCGTATTTGTTGTCAAACATTCACTTGCAATGCGACAGACAATATTAGCCTGTCACATATTCTGACACTCCTGTTATAAAATAAAATGCCACAGAATCCAAATAAAATGCCACAAAATTAAACATTTGGCGCACGCTGTAATATATATATATATATATATATATAATATATATATATATATATATATATATATATATATATATATATATATATATATATATATATATATATATATATATATATCTGCCATAGGACATCTCGTAGTAGAAAGTTATTTCTAGATAGGCAACAGAGTGCATTTACAAACCATAGGCATTCCTATGGGTATTGACCCAGCGCCATTCTGGGCAAATTTATATTTACAAAAACATGAGTATCATGTCTAAACTCGTTCATACCGATATAGCTCGGAAATTTCATGGATGCGCACGATTCATCGATGACATATATGTCTCTTAAATGATGGTGGAGAATTTGGTAGGTCGTATGAGCAAATTTATCCTGCAGAGCTCAAGTTGAAATGTTAGCGTAATGGGCAACATGCTACATTTCTTGAAATGGACGTATCCATTGTGAATTGAATATTTGTCGATAAACTCTTTGACAAATGCGACGATTTCAAGTTTTTCATAGTGAGAATGCCAGATCGTGAAAGTAACATCCCTTCATACTTCTTTTATGGCACTGTATTGTCTGAATATCTCTACATTGCTCATGCAACACTTCCAATAGGAGACTTTCTTTCGAAAGTTGCCAGCCTGTACAACAGGATGCTGTCTCAAGAAGGAGAACAACAATACAGTTTCATAAAGGATATCCTCTACTTTTTGAAAAATTCAATACAACACTTAAAGACATCACACATAACATCAGACTCCGAATAACTTAAGTTGTGGTGGTACCTGATCAGTAAAGCTTGGGGCCGGGGCGGTTGGCTGTATTGTTTCAAGTTCCCGAGGCGGTCGCCTTGGTAAATGGCCGATGGGCACTTATGGAGCTTTGGATGATGTTCATTCTTTGCTACATGATAATTTTTATTAAAACATCCTGCTGATGTCATATCTTCATCATTCATCTGGCACCATGTCAGAGAATACATAATGATCCACTCTTTGTATTTGCATGACGTTACAATACATCATTGCTGTACATATTTCTGTTCGAGTGAATTTAAATTGTATAACTACTTTTGACTATATATATATATATATATATATATATATAATATATTATATATATATATATATATATAGATTTGTGTGTGTGTGTGTGTGTGTGTGTGTGTGTGTGTGTGTGTGTGTGTGTGTGTGTGTATGTCGACAATTTATCTTAAACATGTACACTAATATTCCTGATGACGTCAGGTTTTCAGTATGTTGATAATCTATAACACATTTACGGTTATGTAAATCCCGTACACGCATACATATTTTACACTTTTTTCAAACTGCATAAGTGCTTTAAATGTTACGTAAATTTGTAGAGTATGCAATTGAATGAAGGAACAATCTTCAGTCACGGTGATAGTCAGGTGATCGTGAAATTAAAGTTATCTTCTTTCGTAGATGGTCGCGTAGGTGGTGGCCTACCAGCCAGTAACCACTACGTACGCCGGTGGAAGGGTAAGCGACTCGTGGGCCAGTGTACTAAATCTCTGAAGATTTTGAAATACATGTAATCACACGTCATTTCATTATTATCACGCACCCTATCGAAACATGTGTAACACTCTCGCGTTGTCATTTTAACACCTTATACGTGGAAGGAGAGGAAACATCTTCAGCAACATAATCATACCATTCAGTTCCAAACTATTCATTGCATTTATCACGAGAACACGTACGGCTGTATTCATCCTGTGACCGAATGGAACTGTAGTGCGCCACCAGGCGTCATTTATTCAAAATTAAGGACCGCCGATGCACATGGCAAAGGTGGTACACACATCGCAGTTGACCTAAAAATGCCCCCAAACCAGACTAAAGTTGAATGCCGAAATAAAATCTACCTCATTTTAGCACATTTTCCCACTCTTTTTCCCCAACACGCTAGTCACGAGATTGGTTGTAGGGGTAATACACCTTTTTAAAACTATGAATGGTTTGAGCTCGCACGATGTGCGTATGGGGTTTCAATTGACACATTATTCCCTTCCAGTTCGTCGAGCAAACAACAGATCTCTTTTAACGACAGTTCGCATCAGTTTTAAAGTTCCGGGACAAAGAATAAACCTTCATGTTTAATTGTTAACAAATTAATGAAAAAAAATTCTGCAATTTTGTATCCTTGCAATCCCTAATTTTGTCACATTAATCAAGAAACGGGATAGAATGAACAACCGAGGGATTATATAAATCAATTAAATTAACTAAAATACAAATTACAGCATCGTTTCCATTTTACAGTTCAGTGTGTAAGCAAGGTGAAAGAAGCATTAATAACACATCGGTAAGCTTCACAGATCAATTTTGTGCGAACATGTGTAGCATGGGTAAAAGACTTGATTGTTTGGCCGAGATGATGACAGCGCCCCCTCTTACGCTTTCCTATCTTTTTTGCATTTTATTTGAGAGTGATTGTGATCAACTCGGTTACTCAACTCGGCCACGATAACCTAAGCAATATTTACTGTCGAAATGTATACTTATACTAACTTAAATTATACAGGAGATTGATCTTGAGTGTGAAATCAGCTGAGCGCCAGAAAAGATCATTAGTAAGTGGCGACACAGTCGCCCGTTTTCTAAAATTCCGCCAAATAGACGTCTGTACATATGTTTTCTTTTCTGATATATGTACACACGTCTACGAGACTGAATTTTAGAAAAACGGACTACTGTGGTGGCACTGTTAGGCTCAAGAATGGACAATGGACAAGACGGACAATGGACAATAAAAAAATATAAACGATGTTTTTTGCAAGAGCAGGTTCATAAATAAAGTGGTTAGATGAACGACTGAATGTCAAAGGCAACATGAAAATATGAGCTTGTGGTGTAGACTCTCTTACAGCCCTCAATGGTTACCCACAGACCATTGAGACGTCACACCCGTCAGACTGCTACAGTCAGCGTCAGTTGTGCATGAGGCCGTTGAGGGCGTGGCACCATATGGTAGGAGATGTCAGCGAAGCGGACGAAAGGCTGCGGATAGTCCAAGGTTTGTATAGGACACAATGAGAACATTTTACAACTGCTGAGTTCTTGCATTATATGTCTGAACAACGATATCAGACCAGAGACATTTAGAATTTGAATTCGAATTCGTGATTCGTGGGCAGAAAGACACCAAAACTAAAGTCCTGAACATATATTACCCAAATGGGAAGGTGCCGCGATGTCAAAGCAATCACATTGCCTGCATTCATTATGGTCACTGACATCGGAAAACAAGCACTTCAAGTACACTTGAAACTGTTTAAAAGTGAGTGCCGCGCCGCATCATTCGTGTTCGATGTAATTTTGTGGAGAGATTCGTATTGTCATTTCTGACAGCATGAGAAAATGTAATCATCAGCTTATTTAAACTCAAACACTATTTCATTCATTATAAAAAGTGAAACACATGTTTATTGCATCATTGCGCTATCAATATTGCTCATAGATTACTATCATGACTCTGTCAAATAGATCTAGAAACACTCCTCAAGTGCATCAATGATTGCGGAACTATGTATGTTCCCATATATGGTTAAAGCGGGAAAAATAAAGATTCGCTGCTGCTGCTGCTGTACTTGCATATGCATATATCTGATATAAGTCTTGCAGCGGGGTTTCGTCGATCAGAAGGCGACATTGGCAGAATGCATGGGTGATAAAACGATCAATCGCGACTCTGATAGGGAAGACAGTTATTCAGATTTTTGTCACGGCCCTTATCCAACGTCAGATTGATATCATAGTGACATTTTGATGAAACTTAACAACAGTTCGATACTAGCGTCAACATCATTATCCTCACTTCCCGAAGGAGATGATTCTAGCGAGCTTTCGTCTCTCTCACAAAGCAACCTTTCTCATCATGGCGTCTGCGATTTCGTTAATAAAGATCACTCAGGAGGTATTTTTACGCAATTATTTACATTTATAGAAACATTTACTAAAATTGAAAATGTATGTTCCTCTTTGTCGTACGCGACTGCATTATGATATTAGCGAACTTACGAATTTATCGTGTCTTCGCAGTGAAATCTTTCAAAGTAAGGGATACACTGGGGATGCTTTTTATGTAAATTTGAAGAAAATAAGCGACTGCGTGAAGAAATAGAAGTATCAGTGGACGAACGGAAAGTGGGAAATCTTTTCTCATGTTGGCGCTGTTTCGGATCATCAACACTTGCAAAGGTAAAGTGAAGAATGTCCTCCTTAAACGCCTATTGGTAAGTGAGGAGTTCAACCAGCAGATGCTCGGAGGAACCTTCAACGGGAAAGACTTGACCAGGAAATATCGAAAGAAGTCGAACCGCATGCAAAAAAAGAATCGAATAATGGTTCACTGGAAAAATAGTCAATATTGAGTTTGGATGGTCAGAAGTATGTCTGCGATGCGAAATCTACAGAAAAACCTTTGTAATGCAAAACAAACTGCATTTCGGCTTGTTGACTACTCGACACAAGATATGTAATGATCCATTCCTAAGTCACAATCAAAGTAAAAAAAAACAAAACACGTAGTCAAAAATATCGCATCTAAAAAGGGTAAAAAATACAGCAATATTATAACATCCGAAGTGGGAATGGTTTTTGTAGCCTTTATACTGTACACATCAGGAATGAGTATGCTCAGAATTTAAAACAAACGTAAATATCTTTTCCACGGACAGATTTTATATTAAGGTTGGCAATTTGAACCAAAGAAGACGTAACAAAATTAGAATGTCTTAAAACTTCTTGTATTCAATTATTTTAGGTCGTATTCTTATCGATGGCATCGACATATCCCATGTTGCTTTGCGAACGCTTCGCACCAGATTGGCTATAATATCCTAAGATCCCGTTTTGTTTGCTGGTACAATTAGGTAATCTTTCCGATGTTACAATGAAAATAATATTTCGCGAGTTACAACTACTGTACATTGTCATTTCATCTTGTGTAAATTGATTTCTTTCCTCTTAAAGCATCAACTCTTGTGTTTCTTGCATATCACTTCACTAAAGCACGTCTTTGTATGTTACTTCCATGAATTTATTTTACAGAATGACATGAAGATTACAATCGCAATTAAACGGATAGAGCATTCTCGGACTAATTAGTAACTATCCTCTTAAGGGGGTTTACACGTGTGAGTAAGTCCGGAGTTGACACCGGAATAAATTTAACCTGTGTCAGTTGGACGTGTGAACAGACAACACCGAACTAACAAAGAACTAAATTAATTCGGTGTCGGGGCCTGGTTCAGGTTCGGTGCTCCGTACTAAACAATGGCCTCTTTACACGTGTGACCAGAACACCGAACTAAACGCCGAACTATATCCTGTCTTCGGGCTTGCGGTCATTACCACAATGGACGGTGTTCAAGTAAGAAGCTCTCGTGATCGCGGCAACAATTGGTCACAGGAAGAGATCAGGCTATTAATGTCAATCTGGAGAGACAAAAACGTCATCCGTATGATGGACGGCACGTCGAGGGATCGGCAAGTGTATGAAGTCGTCGCTGCCAAGGCCAGGGAGAAGGGACTCGAGAGGACAGTGGAACAATGCCACAACAAAATCAAACGGTTGCGAGCTCAGTTCAAGTCCGTGTCCGACAACAACCGTCGTAGTGGCAGAGCTAGAAAAACGATGCCATTTTACGATGAGTTGTAGGTAGTAAAGGGAAAGCAACTGGTAGTAAAGGGAAAGCAACTCCACACATCGTTCATATTTGGGTTGTTTGCGTTTTGTGTATGATATTGTGTATAATATAAGTGTATATCATGTTTGGCTGTTTTATCATAGGGGAAAGCACAAAAGTCCGTCCCCAGGGGTTGGGGTGGGGGTAGGGGTGTCAGCACAGGGTTCTTCTTGCTATGGTTTATTTTATTTTAATACGTTTGACTGCGATATGTATTGCCAATAAAGATTTATACCACCGACCTTTCTTTGCAGCTTTGGTTTCTTTGTCTTATGTTAGCATGCGCACTAGTTTTTGATATGAGTTCTTTTTCTCCTTCGCCGTGCCACCTATTTGTCGTTTGACAATCTTACGCCATGGAGCTAAAAAGGAGCTCCATGCTCCGAAGTTTTGTAAGTGTGTTGCCACTATTATCTGATGAGTTTGATTACCTAATTTGCAAGGTACTTCTAATTTGCCAAAGTAAGCAAGGGTAAATTACTAATCTGTGGACGCTGTCACCAGATTATCACAGGATTAACTTTGACAAAGTCAACAACGAACACACCAGTAAGGTATAACACGTGTTCTTCAACAATCATTCTCCAATTTATCGCTTTGAAAGCACTGACGAGTGCTTGTCGAGAAGAAAGCTCCAATCGCCCAACTATTTTCAAAACAAGAGCTCGATTACAAACACATAGAAAAGTGATAAACTGTCGGCTCTTTACAATTACTTTTATATTAGGCCGGTATTCGCGTGTATTCTGGTCTTTTTTAAGATTTGCCATTCGTTTCGTCATACAGCATCGAATTTCGACTATCATGGATTCTAACATGGTACTGATGTTGGGTTAAGGCCGTGTTGTGGAGTATGACACACTAGAAAATTTTCTAGGGAAAGATGGCGGTATATTTGCATTGCTAGTCCAAGGAAGCCAATGAACGTACAGAAAAAACAAAACCGACGATATGGAGTCTTGACGATGAATATTGCTGTGAACTAAAGTTGTTCTAGCATTGTAACTTTTCTGTTAGAATAAAAAATAATACGTGACTCTAATTCCTCTATGGCGCAGATATAAAGTGAAATATGATTTAAAAGTTACACTTCGAAATTTACACTTTGAAATTTGAGACCAAGTGTTTAAATTATCGTTAAATTAAATCAAGGATTTCGATACTTTTGACGTATTTTCGTGTATTACCTTTTTATCTAAAATAAGATGTGTGCCAATGTTTGACTACAAAATTTAAAATTTATAATTTGAGAAAGATATTTATATTAGATTAAATTAAATTAAATTAAACTGAAAATCGATAATAAAATTCACATCTGTATGAAACGAATTACAGTAGTTCTTATCATGCTGTCTTCGCAAGATGTGAGATAGAGTTTTAAACTACAGTTCCGTTATATTTGATCCGCAGAATGTTATCAAACACGTTATCTTTGGTAAAAATGTATACCCAAGTGTATACATTACAAAAAATGTGTTGACTTTTGATGTCATATGATAGTGTTATAGATTTGCTTTCTGTCAAGTGAGTTGACATTTATTGTGTGAATAAAAGAACGTGCACACATATGTTATCTACAAGATAGTGACTTGAAGAGAAGTGATATTTGAATTTAAGGCCTGTTGTTAAATCACATACGGATATACCACATCTGATTGCATGCACAAACAGTCGCCGGTAATGCGTAATCAAAGTTGATTACTATTTTACCTATAATCTTACTAAGCTCACAGTTTACAAACAGGGGCACTTGGTAAATGGTCTAAAATGTTGCATTGTATTAATGTATACCAAAGTGTCGCACGCCGTCTTATATCGCAGTCCAGTTGTCTGATGATGCCGCACCAATATTTCATATACATGGGTCGCTAAAAAGCGGAATGCGCCTTTCAAGTCGGTTGACTAAATGAAATCTTGCATTTGTGTAAATTAATTAAATTGAATACGTCTCAATTGCAGGGGAATAGCGCCCATTTGAATTTCCAAATATGATTTGTTTTGAGTAATCTCTTTCGCAAATTTCCAATTTTGTACGATACCTGTAGCTCCAGATATAAAATTTGTTGTTATGATAGGACTTAGAGAGATTCAAAGTTCGCGACGAAATTTTCAGAAAAGTAAAAAATCTTTCTGTTTCAAGGCTCTCATTACCTAATAAAAGCATTTTAATAACTCGTCACACGGTGTTTCCTTTACAGTAGCATGGTCCGACTCTCGAAACCACCCCATATTTTTAGTTGCGTAAAGTACGGATTGCTGGTGCGAGCACTCTTGCTGACAATGCTAAATTGAACTTATCGTACGTAACTGTACGTACGATAGCTCTTCTTGTGATAACTTGATCAGAGGGCACTATAGGTACTCAAGGTACAATATAGGATCGGCTTCTCCGAAAACGTCTACATTCTGAAGGCCGAAATTATTTTCGACCGCCCTAAGCTTTAATGCCAACCTAGATATTATTGTATTTGCCAATTTTGCCGACATCCTCTGAACACACGACGTTCTTTTCACCGACGTTCACCAAAACTGTGTCAAGTGTGCTGTTTCTATAGTTACCGTGATACGCCTTCTTTCCCATCACTCATAATGAGGGGGCGTTGCTGGAACTGCTCGATAAATATATAGTGGGCGTCTATATTCTCAAAAGTACACACACGCAGTACGAGAAACACGTTATAGGGTTGAACTCTTTCACTGGCTGACATCTCATCGAAATTCTTGGTCTGGTTGATTTTGTCGTACCATTTCTACAGTTATGACCCTTGAGTGGTTCTGTTCCAACCAGCTGGAATCACCGATTAATACTAACTTCAGCGACTCTGAAAGCCTCATTTACAATGTTTGCCTTGTTGACCTTGTCCACGTTTGCCATCAGACTGTCTTTCTTGTCGCGTTTACTGTAACTCTGTTCATTCTTGGCTGTTGTACGACCCTACGTCAGCACAAAACCAGGTATCTCCTGACTTACCCAGACACGATCTACGATGGCTTCTCACCCTTGGATTGTTTATTGTACTACTTGGTGCAGTGGGAGAGGGAATAATGACTGATCTTACGAGAAACATTGTGACCCAGCCTCACCTATATCTACCACAATCCCTTGCATTTATCAACTGCATAGTCTCAATTGTTTACTATCATCATTCGGAAAGCTGGTGCAGGCCTCGAATGTCCTGGATACTCTTCATCTATTGGACTTTATCGATCTTCGCAGAGACGATACGGCTGATTAACTTGCTTTACCATGATACTGATACATCTATTCTGAGGTTTGATATCGTTATCTGCTGCATTGCCATATATGCACTCTTGCTTATTGTGGAATTGAATCTCATGAGGACAAAGGTATGACATTTACCGGAAGTCATCTGATTTCTTATACGCTAGAATATGATGTCAAGCGTGTAGGAGTATTTGATTTTTGAAAGTTTAAACTCTAGAACTGTAGAATACATTGTCCGACGTGTTGAAGTGTGTACGAGTTCAATTCTTATCGAACTCCGTGAAGTAAACCGTTTTTCTGACCTTATTTTAAATGTGCATGACAAGCAAAAGCCACAGTGATAGCAACTCTTCATAAATCATGCCATATTTAACAAAAACAATTGGAACTAATTTGGGATACTTGGATCTTCATATTTTTCAAATTTCTCAAAACTGTTAGGTGTTCTATAGCTGAATTTTGCAATATTTTAAATTACTCATAAAAGCAGGTGTATAACTTAAAAAGAAAGTAGATTAGCCTACATTTATAGGTTATACCACCATTACGTCACCTTCAAATTATTCCAAATCATTTTTATCGTTACGGTATTACAAGAGGATGTACATCTAAACTTAAGAGCATCCTTTAACCGATTCTTTCCAAACTTGGCACAAAGGCATAACACTATGGCCTACATATGCATGTCGCATTATATTGCGATACGATCCAATATGGGCGTGAGGCGGCCATTTTGTTTGCGATTTTTTCATGTCTTTGAACCATAACTCAAACATCCTTGAACCGATTTTGTTCAAACATGGCACAAAGGCAAAGCACTATGGCATACATATGCATGTATCAATTAACCTTGCGATAGGAGCCAATATGGCTGCAGAACTGCCATTTTGTTGGAATTTTGCATTTCTTTGAAGCTTAATTCAAAGGTCATTACACCGATTTTGTCCAAACTTGGCACAAAGATCATGCACTATGGCATACATATACATGTCAATGTTCTTCGTGACATGTTCCAATATGGTTGCCAGATTGTCATTTTTCCCCAATATCGCTGCCAGATGGTCATTTTTGGATTTCTTCATGTCTTTGAGGCTTAATCATATATTCCTTATCCAATGTTGTTGAGACTTGGTACAAAAATAAAGAACTATGGCATACATATGCATGTCTACTAATTTTGTGCTATGATCCATATGGTCAATAGACAGCCATTTGATTTCAATTTTGGTGTGATTTTTTATGTCTTTGAAACATAAACATAGGTCACTGTCCTTCGATGGACTGATTTTGTTTGAAAGTGATATGGCTGCATTCTTGTTTCTAATAAATAGTAATAGTTGTAACTAACCTTGTCACATAAAGAAATATTGCATATATTGTGCGGGTTTGGTTGTACATCCACAAATATGGCTTTAAAAACTTTAAAAAGTAGCGTTATGATGTTTTTTGGAACACAGTGTTAAAATTGTGGAATTTTTAGCTTACATATGTTATTGCAGAATACCTAACCTTTCTTTCACGAGTTATTTCATGTGATTATGTGCATCGGAACAGAACTGCGGTATTTTTACCAAAACTGTAACATCGTTATGTTTTTTGTGTTTTATGACCATAAGTACATATACCTTTAGTTTATATGTAAAAAAATGGATAAAATATTGTAATATTGAATTTAATTCTAACCTCAACATCCATGGCAAGCATTTTATACACCAAAATTTAAATAAAATTGCATATTGAATTGTTTTGTGAATAAATGAAAATGGAGATCGTTGTGGTCGGAATTTCTTGTAGCGTCCGTGACACACTCATATCTTAAGGACAACAGGAGTTATAAAAGATCTGATGTCACAGGCCTAAGTGTCAATAGGTGCCTACCTTAAATAAACAAATTATATAACTACTGTCCCTTGCGTTCACTATTAATATTCCTAAAATATGGAAATGCAGCATCCGTGACAGTGTAGCGTCCGTGACGGTGTTTACTACATAGTCATAATTAATAACTATTTAAAACATTTTAAAGCAGTTAATCCACTGAAACATATAAATACTAGTGTGTATTGTGTGTAAATACATTGAGTTGGGCTACAAAATGTCTTCAAGGAATAAAATTGTAAATCTGCACAAAATCGATTTTTTAAAAAGTAATAAAACACTCAAAAAGTTATGTTGAGCCTCAACTGTAACACTTAGATTGGTGTTTTTTTAAGAATGCAGTAATTATATTAAACATGTTACTAGAATTCTAGTGAAAAGAACAATGAATTCTGTGCTGTATATGCATTTATTATTGTGTATTCCATTTCAATTCATTATGTCACGGATGCTACAATAAAATGTAAACATTGTTTTTCAGATTATAAGCCAATCTAAATGTGAAATAACCACCACATTTTATATAAAGGAAAATGAGGGCAACTCCACACATCGGCTCTACCAAGATTGTTTAGTATTACGATATGGTGAATAAAAGGATCATTGCATTTATTTTGTGTGGAATACATGGCGAGACACCGGTGAATCGATAGTGCTTTGACACTAGTCATGTAATCTGGGTCCCTTGTAAACCAGTTTGTTGATTGAGTGATTCGTCGTAACGGTGTTTCGGAACCAAAAATGGGGTTCCTTCATGAGTCGCTCTCTTGTTTTGTATCCCCTCCGCTTGGTTGTGTGATGAAGTCATCTTCGTCCTCGAGGAGGAGAAGCCAGATTCGTCATTGAGAGAGTTAGCCACTATTGACTGACTCTATAGTGAGTGATCCGGTGTGTGGTGTCATATTATAATTAACATGACCCAGCATCGACCGGAGTTTCTGGACGCTTATAAGGATTTTTGTTTTAGGGCATGTTTTGAGCGTTGCTAGTGCTCGTTATGTTAACAGTAAATGTTGTACTAATCTGACAACGATTACTTGTTTTAGGCATTTAAATCGATTAACCGAACTTTTTGTTTTGTGTCAATTTTTCATGGACTTTGTAATAAATTTCGGGTCGATATTGGTGCCTGCTTTTCGGTGTTTGAAAAGCATGTTGTGAAAGGCTGTTTCGAGAAATAAATCTTATTTCTCTGTGTTTAGCCATTCCCAGATTTCATGGTTTCGTTACAATATTTGCTGTAAACGGCGTTTGAAATCGGTTTGGTCTGAGGAGAGTATTGGTTTATTTAATTCATGCCGCCAACTTTGATTACTTATATGGCAGCTCTCTCAGTTTTTGATTTTCTTTGCCAGATGATGTTTTCTGTATTGCTCAGCAATCTTTTTAGGTTTGGTTGATTGTAGTACCAATTTGATGACAGATTGCACCTTGGTTTTGTATGATAAGTTGTGACATAAAAAGGAGACAAAAAAAATTCAGTTTCCCCGTTGTTAAAACCGCTATCGTGAAACCTTTTAACTGTTTGAGCGTTATGGGCAAAGTGTGTTCAAATTAACTCACCGGACTTTTCGGTTGTCGTTCCGGATATCGACGGACTGCTTACTCCTTCACATGTTGGTCAAAGTTACATAACGAGCTATGATTTTGTAAGAAGGATTTGTTTTAGATGCTCGTTTTATAGCCCATGACGAGTGTCGTTAGAAAATGATCCCAGTTGAGTTGATCCCAGAAGTAAGCTCAGCTGCAGTGATTTTTTACTCCGATTTTTGCAGCAGTTGCTATTATTATTATTATTATATTGTTTATTTCAGATATAATAATCCATATACAAAAACAGAAAAAAAAAGTAAATGACAGAAAAGGAGTTAAAAAATCCAATTACACCAGTTTTTCCATAATTTACTATATGTGAAAATGGAAAAATTCAGAACTGCTGAAATAAGGGGGTTATCAGAGATATGCAATCTACTGAGAAAACCCACTGACTTTTTTCTAAACAGTTCGTCAAATGTTAAAATGGATAAGTTAACAAGCAAAAGGCTGTTACTTTGCACATGATTGTATGTGAAGCCTGTCAATTTACGATAAACCTGATAAAAAGCTTTTCTCATTGTCTTAAAAACATTTACAGAAAAATTAGACCAAAGATACGTACAATAAGGGACATCACAGAAAACAGTAAACAGGTGATTTTTAACTGAAAGCGGTGCAAATTTAAAATCTCGAATAAGAGCATTGCCTCTCGCATAAAACAGGCGAGTCTGAGCTTGAATGTCATCGTCATCTTTTAGATCAGAAGTTATAACGTGTCCAAGTTACTTATACACATAAACATAGTTAAAGGCACAATAGCTGTATCTTTTAGCATTATTTTTGTGATTTTACTTCCAAACTAAAACAACTTCGTGGGAATGTACTCATTTAGGGGTGTTTATACAAGTATAAGAAACTGTCCACTGGGACTGCATGTGCAATTTTGAGCAAGATAAATAATAAATGTTTGCCCAAACGAAAAATAGCGCCCTCATGCAAATAAAGCAAAAACACTGTACGTCGTGCATATATGCATTGGAATCTTCACAGAAACAACAGAGTAGTCCAATATAATGCATAGTGCTGAATGTTTTCCACTGGGACATCATATGCTTTGTTTTCTTTGTAATATTACCATTTTTTTTAAAATGGCGGGAAACCAAATAACAGTTAAAATTTAAATTTGCTTGTCCAATTTTCAGTTGTAAAAGACTGTATCTTTTAAATTTGTAGAATTTAAAGAAAACGAGAGAAAATAGAAAGCTGTTTTCAGGTCAACAAATTTCACAAGTTACAGCTACAGGGGCTTTAAGTATTCTATTATTCAAATATATCGGAGCTTGTCGCAGCTTCCTTACATTCGGTTGTATTAACATACATACAGTTTTTTTCTCATTAAAGAGTATTGAGCATTCGTTGCCATAATGACCACAAGCGTTTACTAACATTTGCTGCCCATAAGAACCGGTGGAAAAAGGTCATCTGCGTATATCAGATGATTGATCTTAAAGTCACCAATGAGACAACCATACGGTAGAGAAGCAAGTGATTTGCTAAGATTATCTAAATAAACAGTGAAGAGTATCGGCGATGTAATGCCTCCCTGTTTAACCCCGTTCATTGAATGGAATGGTTCAGAAAGGCACCCATTCCATCTGATAACAAAGTCCTGATATCTATAAAGGTATGACAGTAATCTAATACGATATGGGTGTACGGCTCTAGTTGAACGTTTTTCAAATAACTAACGTAATCAAAGGCCTTAGAGGCGTCCATGAAAGTAACAAACACAGGGGTATTATGTTTTTTATAATAGTTGAGAGTCTCTTTCAAGATAAAAATTGACATGTCTGTACTATGATTAGGCTTGAAGCCGAACTGATTATCGGTGGTTACGAGAGAATCCGTACAGCGGTGCAACCAAACTCTTTCAAGAATTTTAGATAAAGTTGTCGCAACAGCAATGGGTCGATAATTTGACTTATCACAAATGTCACCTCCCCTGTCTTTAGGAATCGGAACCAAAACAGTGGTCATGAGATGTTTCGGAACAATACCATGAATAAACATGGAAGAGAAGCAAAGTGCTAATAAGATGCAAATCTTTGGAGATGCATACTTCAGGTGTTCCGCTGTAACTCCATCCATACCAGAGGAGGCACCTGTTTTAAGATCACTAATTAAGTCAGAAATTTCACTGTGATGCACAATCATGTCTTCAGAGAACTGAATATTCGGGAAGGCAGGTGTACAATCTGTACCAGTATTTGTCAGAATAGTCTCGTAGTGGTGCTTCCACATTTTTACAACCTCATCATCACCATGACAACCATCAACAGATGACGGTGCAGGTGGTTTACCTTTACGTTTGGCTATTTCTTTCCAGTAGGCTGTTGAGTTGTTGTCTAAACTTTGAGCTAAGGCATTTGCACGAAGCTCATTCTCCATTCGTTTGCAATATGCTAGCTGCCGTTTAAAATGTGCTCTTGATTTGCGCATCAAGTCGAAAAAGGGACCATATTTTGGGGAGCCATTATCCTTCCATAAAATAAAATCTGTACGAGCTTTTTCATAATGCTGTTTAACTAAATCATTCCACCCTGGAACAACGTGTTTGGTTGCTCCGAAACCTTTGGGGATTGTCTTGTCAGCAGCTTCTAAAAGTGCACATGAGATGTCATTATAAAAAGTGTCAATGAGGTTATTATGAATACAACAGTATGGAGCTTTACATGCTAAGGCCGTTATCGGAATATCGATACGGGACAAAAGTTTATCAAAAAGTACATGATAATGTGTTAACGCTTTGCTCCAACATGTTTTTTGACTACATGTTTGGTTCGTGTTATTTAAGTCTGGTAACATGGCAATTTTGAGCGAAAAAAGAACAGGGAAATGATCAGATGCAATGATGTCATAATGAACTCTGACTGACTGCAAGATATTATTCACTGACTTGGTACAAATGATGTGATCCAGCCAGCTACGGGCCATGCAGAATCACTTAAGTATTTAACAAGCAACGTCATTAGTATAACCACTATAGCTTTCTTGTTCAATTTAAAGAAATTGTCAATGTTTTGACACAATTTTCATAATTAAAATATTTGATACAGAAAGGTTTTGGAGAAAAGAGAGAGAAAAAAACCAGATTGTTAATTGCTTTTTGTATATCAAATTGACCTAACTTTCAAGTTTGATTTTGGTAGCGTCCGTGACAAAATTACATGTCATACTAAACAGAAAATATTTTAGAAAGAAGTTCATTTGATTACACTGAATGGTATTAATTTTGTTGCTATAGCATGATTAATTCATGACAATAGAACTTTTAAGTACAGCATACCAGCGGAAGGACATGGAGAAGTTGAAAGTCCTATTAAAAATATGATCAATATTGTTGTATTTCTCACTAAACTTGAGATTGTTTTTATTCGTGGAAAAATTAAGTAAACCATACCAAGTATAGCTTATTTTAATGCCAATATGCATCTTTTACATTGTAATAACATAAGAAAGCATTAACAAATCATTGTTTAAAATTTTATTATGACATTTGTGTTTCATGTACAACATTTCTGTAGCGTCCGTGACACTGCGTCGACCATATAAAACAATGTGCGCTGTGGTAATACTAATGACGTTTGCTTCACCAAATTTTAGGAAGATATGCCCCATACCATAACCTTTCAACATATCATTTAACTGGACAGTTATCATGAACTTGAAATTTTGACCTAAGTGACACACTCTAGCGCACCCTGATTGTGACTGACCCGATAATATGTGCCATAATGACACTAGAGGCAGTGAAGGCATCGTTATGTGTGATGTAATCGAAAGTTCCTTCAATGGTCATTACCGGCAGAGATGGGTCAATTTTATTGAACATTCCTCAGATTACTTTATTATGCAAGTCACAGGCCTGATGCACCCGTTGCATCAATGTCATTCCACAGCTACCTAGACCACAGCTACCTAGACACCAAAGATTATAACAAAATGGACAAGCGGGGACTGTGTCATCAACGATGACTTGTTAGCTAGACTTTTAGGCTAAGTTACAATCTGAACACTGAAAGCTTACTGACCTTTCTTATGACCAATAAATCTTATTTACGTATATTTGATAAGTTGCCAATTTCTTAAGGCAATGCAGACCTCTGACAATAAGCAAAAGCATCTCAACAATATCCACGTGATAAGGGCATCTTTGATAAAGACAAAGGTCACTATAACACAGCGTTAAAGTCAAGCGGGTACAAAGATCAAATTGAATATGTCAAGACCAACCAATCAGCGAGGAGAAACAATAACAGGAAACGTCATATCACGTGGTTCAACCTCTTTTCAGCAAAAACGTGGAAACTAATATCGGCAAGAAATGTCTTCAACTTGTTGACCAACACTTTCCAAAGGGGTCTAAACTTCACAAGAACGTCAACTCAATTAAACACAATTACACACGATTAAAGTGAGTTATAGCTGTATGAAGAATATGGCAAGTATTAAATCAAATCGCATAATAAGAGGTTAATCACCGGAGATCAGAATAAGGACCAACCAGGTAATTGTAATTACCGGCCCGGCGGGTCGAGTCTGCATGCCCCATGAGAGTAACTGTCGAGTAAAAGGCATGGTTTACAAGACCAAAGTATGAACGGAGGACAACACGTTGAATGTTTACATCGGCCTCACTGATAACACCTTCAATACGCGCTTAGCTAACCACATGCAATCGTTCCGTCGCGACAAATAAAAATAATACAGAGTTGTCGAAGTTTGTATGGAACTTAAAAAGAAAGGACCAAGTCTCTGACATTGCAATTATTGACAAAGCATCGAGTTACTCGAACATAAGCAAGCAATGTAATCTTTGTATATCAGAAAAGCTGCACATTATCAATGCTGACAAATCTACACTGTTAAACAAACGCTCTGAGTTGGTTTCAAAATGTCGCCACCAAAACAAATATTATTTATCAAATTTTAACACTACCTACAAATAGAATGGTTCGTCCCAATCATATATGTAAGAGTGTCGAGCTAGAAATCCTTTCACTCTATCTGAGGATTGCAAGATGCATGAAACTTAAGTAATAGATTTCATTACTTTGTACTTGAAGTTATATATATATTATATATATTATATTTATATATATATATATATATATATATAAAATATTATATATATATATATATATATATATATATATATATATATATATATAATATATATATATATATATATATATATATCTCGAAGTATACAGATGTCCTCGAGGGAAATTACAGTGCTCAATGCAAAAGCAGAGCGTTATAAATAAACAGATTACTTCAGTACAAAGTAATGAAATCTATTACTTAAGTTTCAGCATCTTGCAATCCTCAGATAGAGGAATCAATATTCAATCTGAGGATTGCAAGATGCATGAAAACTTAAGTAATAGATTTCATTAATTTGTAACTTGAAGTAATTTGTTATATATATATATATATATATATATATATATTATATATATATATATATATATATAATATATATAAATAAAACATGATACTTCAAGTACAAAGTATGAAATATATATATATAGATATATATATATATATATATATATATATATATATATATATATATATATATATATATATATATATATATCGGTACGCTGGACAGAAGATCTCCAGTGGATTGTGCAGCGGATTAATAATTGAAAAAAGTTCAAAAGAAGCGCACTTACAAGTACGTCTAAAAGTTGATGTATATCTTGCTTACGGCATTTCATTCTAGAGTTAGAGCTTCTTCAGGTACATCTAATTAGAGTGATGAAATGTACAGATCTCAGTATGCTAGAAAGCTGCAAGATAAAAGTGAAATTTTCTAGATTTAGCTACCACAACAGTTAGGTTTGAAAAAGTACAGAGCTTATGTAGAAGACTTCGAAAATGTAGTAAGTGATAAAGGACAGAAGTGGATTAGACTAAGTAAACATTACATTTCTACCTAGATATATTGGCAAGAAATGCCTAGCATACAGACAAAAATGTACCTGATAAGCCATGGGACTTATCTTAGTGAAACGAATCTTATCAGATGATAGAAAAAGTATAAGTGAGAACAAAAGAAAAAGGGATGAGTGAGAATATTTATAGAGTTTTGCAGGGTATTTAGAGGGTACTTTAGAGGTACCAGCAAATAAGTGTTGGAAAGGATTATTTTCTGATATTTAAACCTTGTGTTTTGATAGACGTTAGTTTATGTAATCAAAGGGTTTAGGTTGTTCGCGAAATTTGTCTTTTTGTTAATTGATATGTATGATGCCTATAATTGAAAACATGAATGCCATGTTCATTCTTATTAAAGGGTAATGCTGCTAGGGGTTTCTTTTATCTGACGTATCGTGCACTTTACAAGTACTGAGATCTGTACATTTCGTATTTCTCTTTAGATGTGCCTGAAGAAGATCTAGCAATAGAGCGAAACGCCGTACGCAGGAATGTGTTTCTATTTGCGTATTTGTGTGCGTGTAATGTCTGTAATTATGTTATTATTTTCATTTTCATAATTTCTTCCGTTATCGAAGGTATTCAAATGGTGCTATACGGACTCTGAATTTCCCGAGGATTTGAAGCATGACGACATGTACTGTATACATCAATACACTGATTGTTATCAAAGACTGTATTTCAGCTGGATGAACTGGTTATTCCGTCTTGGTTACAAACGACCCATAGAAATGACAGATCTTGGATCCTTGCCAGAGGAACACAGTGTCAAACGTCAATACAATCTATTGAGGAAAGCGTACGGGGCTGAAAGTGTGAGAACCAAGTGTTTGTGTCACGTAGACGAACAGCTGCTGCTTTACCAATTAGTCTTTCAACATATAAACCGTAAAATTTGTGACAGTTTTTATGTGATAATGTCAATACCAACATTTCCATAGCATACATTTCAATATTGAATTTTATGACAAGCAGTGACCGTCGTTATCTGAACCGATGTCGTTACCACACTTTATCATATGATGTCTTTATCATGTCCATATCATAGCCCCTCCTTGAAGGATTTTTCCTAAGAAGACATCAAAAATCATACGCCATTCGTAAATTACAGGTTGAACATACATAAATAGTATAACTTTCATTTTTATCTGCATAATGTACATCTACAACAGAGACAGCTTATACAGTTCTTTCCTATGTATGTTGACTTCTACAACTGTTACTGTTGCCGATAATGCAACTACTTTACTATAATACGCAACAAATCACATATAGCGTGCGAACACGTTTGTTCTTATTCTGCCTTAAACTTATACTTTTGACTTTGATATTGTATTGTAGGCACGCGCGAACGAAAAAGGGAAGTCACCGTCTCTTTTTCTAGCTTTCGGCCGAGCGTATGGTTATCGCGTGCTCATCGCTTTATCTCTAAAAGTCATAAGTGACACCTTAGGATTCATTGGTCCAATAGCTATCGGTGGAATCGTCTCATATGCTTCTCTAGTGTACAGTGGAGATCCAGTGCCAAAAAATGTGAGTGTCCTGCAGGATTCTAATTGGCCATCCTCAAGCCTCAAAAAGTAAGGGGTTATGCCCGGTTCCTCATGTACACGTCCAATTTTACCAGAGAAAACAAAGATGTTTGGGCCCACCTTGGAAATCGATTAATCTGTCCAATCCCCCTCCGTCTTGCACTTATATGTTTAATAAGATAGGTTGTAAACATCTCCAAGGCTTTGTGAAGATAGTAAAAAAGAAAGATGGGTTAAGATATCTCATCTGCCATCGTAGCCATGGTTTGAAATACATTTGATAAACAACATTAAAGTGTGAGCTAATACATTCTACAATTGGATTGGTTTGCAGGATACCGAATACATTACATTCGCTGAATTCTTCAAAAATGGGTTTGTTTTGGTAGGAGTCATATTAGTGACGTCAGTTTTACGTTTTTTAGCGATGCAAGCAACTATCTTCGTTACTCTGAGGAACGGTATGCACGTCCGTACAGCAATTCAGGTAATTGTAAAGTGGTTTATGATTCAGTTTCATGCCATTTTTGCCGATGGCGCAAAGGTTATTAGTAAGGTAATGTTATTGCTTGATCGTAAAAGCCATATTGATCATGTCATAACTGATTTCAGCTTAAAATTTAAATGAAACTTCGTGTAATTAGCAAACGAGTGATATGCTGGCCTTTCGAGTAAATCTTTTGTAAAAAAATGAACAAAGGAGAGGCTAATGCGTTTGATTTTACACTTCTTGGACACAAACTCAGCCTTAATTATTCCTCTGTTTCCTCTTTTTTAGAGGTTTGTCTACGAGAAGTCATTCCGTCTGTCCAGCATTATTACATCGAGCGGGGAGATGACTTTTGGATCAATAACAAATCACATGTCAACCGACGCCGCTTGTTTGCAACGGTGGTGGACTATACTTCCAATTTTTAGTACATTGCCATATGTAGTAAGTTAATAGTCTCCATCTCATAAATTTAGTCAACTTTTATCAAAACATAGCATTTATTTCGACTTCTCCAGGATACCTTCCTTTTTTCTTTAAGATGTCTGCCCCTTTGTTGTCAACATAAAAATTACTTCGTTATGTAGGTAGATAGGTATGTTGGTACATGTATTTATATAAACATATATATGTATGTATGTGTGTGCATGTGTGTGTATGCAGGTTATGAGATGGGTACTTAGGTAGGAAAGCCGCAGGTAGGTAAGTAGAAGGGATAGTATGTAGATCAGTATTTGTAGGTAAGTGGGTACGGATGTCTTGGATGAAAAGTTTTAGAGGTTTTCCTTATAGCGTGGTTTTTTAAAATTAAATTAAGGATTGTTTTGGCCTACATTTCAAATCTTAGAATAATTATTTTGTTGTTGAGGCATTCCCAACTCATTTTGTTTAAAGCTTAAGGAATCAGTTTATTCATTTTACCTAGTTTTCATTTACGATAACATACAGTGCGGTTATCGTCGTGTGCGCATCCGTTTGACGCCTTCTCATCGCATTGAGCAAGTAGTCGCAATGCAGCGTCTTTTTAAAACAATAAACCGCCAAGAGTGTTTCTTTATGCCTAAGAAATGTATTCAAACTTTAAAATCACTAAAATAGCTTGTTTAAAACCTTGCATAAGACCGAAACTGTCCTTTGCGGGAATGTTGGCCGCCACATTGGATTTATGCAAATTAACAAAGTGCCTATGTAAAACGTTGTACCTCCAAAATTGTTTGTCTGTGCCAAAGCAATTACTTTTAACTTTAAAATCACTGTAGTAGCTTGTTTAATACATCATGACCGAAATTGTCTTTTGTAGGAATGTTGGCCGCCATATTGAAATTATGCAAATTAAAGAAATGCTTTTATGAAACATTATATCTCCAAAATGATTCCCCGTGCCAAATAAGTAATGTCAGACTTTGAAATCACTGAAATAGCTTGCCTAATATGTGATATATGACCAATTATGTTATTTTGCGGGACAGCTGGCAGCCATATTGGATTTATGCAAATTAGACATATTTCCCCAAGGCAGATTCAAGTAAACTTTTGATGTTTTTCTTGGTACTTCTCCAAAATGCGTTCTGAAGAAAACAATTCTGTTGCAATTTGTGATGGGTCTAACACTCTTTTGACTGGACTAAATGAATACCCAACTCATATCTTTTTAGCTAAAATGGGTAACAAAATGTGTGACCGTTTAATGAAAAACTGTGACAGTGAAATACAGCATGCAGGCCAAAAATTGGTGACAAACTATAGCACGAAACGTGTCCTCCTGCAATGACGAACATGCCTATACCAGCGATAATGTCGTGATGTTGAAATACAGCAAGTAATTAACCAATAACTGTCTTTCCTTGCAATGATTAACATTCTCATAATTGTGAAATACATATAGTGGGCCATAAATGGGTGACTAATTAACCGTCTAACAATTATTTCACCGTGACCAACTTAGGTCTCTCGAATTATCTTACCACAATCTTGTGGTGCTCAAACACGACACCTACACCTAGTGTTGCCTCATAAGAACAAAATTCTGTACATAACCCTGAACAGGACCAGTAACTGCAGCCCCTGCGAACAGTAGCTTGTCTAAATTACGAGCTTGCTTATAGTATGTGTGAGAAAATTCGCTAGATAAACTACAACATTGCGGTTTTACAGGTATATGTTTAAGGGAATCTGAAAATAACCTAGAACAGCACAACTTACTGCAGTCCGTGCGAACAGTTGCTGTTCTTAATCAGGGTCTTTAACGGATGACCAATACTTTTTTGAAAATATCGACTATATCCTGAGGCCTGACGCGACGTACGTATGTATACCTTTCGGCAAGTAGACTTGAAACATCCTAAACCTCTGATTGGTTGTTGCTGCTGCTGAAGTAGTAGCAACACACCGGTGTTAATAAAAGGGATTAAAATTTCTAACACTGCCAAACTATAAGGAAAGCTGAACTTCTGATAACATGCCTCTTCAGTAAAGGGCAAGTTCGCTCACATAACAGTGGTCACAACACTTAACTCTGGCTAACGATATTACTGTGCAGTACATTTAACAAATAATAAAGTAAAATCAGAAGAACAAAATGAGAAATTGACATTTGAGTAGTTACTCAAGCAACGCAAAAGCAAAAAATAGCCAACCAACAAACAAACAAACCTAATTTGGCGTAGCAAATTGAGCATGTTGAGAATATAAAGCTTAAGATCATTATCTGGATCTAATATACCATTGAGAGGTGATAATTTTATGTAGAGATGTGCTATTGGATAACTCTTTTTGGAAGGTCATGAGGACATCTTTAAGTACATGAACTTAGTAGAACATTAGGCAAAGAAATGCACATCGGGATAGAAGAGCCATTGCTAAAAACTTGGAAGTCAATGCAAAACAATACAGCTTTGTACCGATCTACATGGAAAACAGTATGGGTTCTAAAAAAGACAGAAAACAAAATCCTATAAACACTTTATAAAGTTGATGTTGTTATTGTTGCCTTTTAGCCCTAGCAGCTGCTGCAGCGCGTTCATAGTATAGTACTGCCTTGGCAGTTACTGTGTAGAGAGACTGCCGACGCAGTACTGTGACCAAACATGAAGTCCCTATGTAATGCTACAGCTGTAACTATATTGATCCTATTTCTGAGGGTTTGTGCGACGTCTGCGTGAATTTGGCATTAATGCTTATCACCATTAAGAATTCCAGTGCAGTTTGGTACTTTTGCAAATATGTATTATGACAGTATTTCTTGACCACTCCCTCACTGATGTGGCCCGGCAGCTGATTTGCAGAGTTTGCTTTGTCAGAACAGGGCAGGTATAGATTTTCGTTTACTTTGTCAAAAAGCTAGAACCGCATTTTGAATGGCAATTTTGTACATGAAATTTTGCATCTAACATGATGACAATCCACTGTGCTCAATTAAAGGGACGATTCTGCCGTCATTATCTTTGCCCTAGCAACTGTACTGCCCAACGTCCAGTTTTTTAAGTTGAAACCTCTCTGTCTGAAACTGGCAATTTGTAACGATGCTGAAGTTAGACTCGGTTTCGGATTCGGTTTCGGATTCAGTTTCGGATTCGGTTTCGGATTCGAGTGACTGAAAGGAATTTTATATTTTCAGCCGATTTAGTCATACTGTGAAATACTGTTATTTTCACTTATAATTTATTTTTGTTACTCTCGCTTGAGCTTTTTTCAGCTAAAATAAAATCCAATCAGACTAGATGAAGTGAAAATATGACACAGTGAAACAATGAAAATCTGTTTTCGGCTAAAATAAATTCCAGTGAAAATAAAATGGCCCGCAGTACTTTTGTATGCAAAGATAAATACTTGTCGTCAAGAACAATTTTTACTGTAGTATATATTTTAAACATAAATTGTGTGCATGTATTCACAATTAAAATAGTAAAAAAATAGAAATTACAGAAAATTTCAAAGTACTTTAATTCGAAATTGAAAGGAAGTGTCGAGCAAGGAAAACAACATTTACAAAAACATTTATTCTTTAATTTTAAAACATTTATTCTTTAATTTGTTTATTTGTCACAATGTGTATCACGTGGTGTAATGCTAATGTGTAGTATTACTTTGTTGTTTTGATTGGTGTTCTTCTACATAGATTTCATTTCGAATTTACCATACTAAACTCCCTGGCTAAACTATCAGCTAATATGTTCTATAATAAAGATTGCGTTGAATTCATTTCTTTGTATTGTGCGTAGTACTGTTAGCTTGAATAGTCCAAACTGCATAATGCCCATTGTTGCTCATAAGTTGTAACTTTTGACTAATTTTTCAGCAGTTTTGTCTAGTGTTTTTATGCACTATAGTTTCTTGCTCTACTGCCTAAAGTGTTTTGTTTTTTAAACTGTTTAAATTATGATTATGTATTAAACATTTATGTCATGAAATACATGCTACATGTGTAGTAAGGTGATCTAGTTAAAATATCTCCTTGTGTATCAGTAGTTATCATATCCTTCGAAAAAATAATAACAAGCTGGAAATATAAAACTATTCTCAGTTATTCGAATCCGAAACCGAATCCGAAACCGAATCCGAAACTGAGTCCAACTTCAGCATCGTCAAACGTTAGTATCTAATTATTGACACAGAGGGCACTTTTCTTATGTGCGTTCAATCCAAGAAATCTTACCGTGAGTCCTCGTTCATATGGAAGACAGATTTATCATTTTTTCTTGTTTTTAACGATATCTTGTATCAATGACAAGGCGGAAATAATATTTACTTGGTAATGGCACCGATATGTTGTATTATTGGCGAGTGAAAAATTTGTACTTTGCACGTTTCGTATGTGTTCGTTTAAAATCACTAAAAAAACAGGGGTACACTTTCGGTTTCTCGCATAGTATATATTGAGCCTGCGCATACGCAGTCAGTTAGCTGCTGGCGCGACTATTAATTATTTAGCTCTTGCTATGACTAATAACGCCTTGTTCTTTACAGAAAACCTTGTAAAAATCCCTTGGTAAAACATTTTTAGTGAAGAGAACATTATTAAGACTACCAATATAAGTTAAATGAGTGAAAATCCAACCTTGTGACGTCTGAAGTTCATCTACCAAACATGTCGCCTTTGCCCATTCGTATTCAAGAAAAGGCGGGGCGCACGTGTATTTCAACTAGCTGAAATTCTGAAGAGCTTTCAGAACGCGTTGCCCCCCTCCCCTTCCCAGGCGAGGGTGAATGGATGCCCCAAAGTATAACATGAGAGTCATATGTGATGTGTTGTGACAAAATAGTGGTATAGCTACCGTTTATGTTCTTAAAGCTCAAATTAGGTAAAGCGTTAGAAATGACAGTCTTGCTTGAAGAACTGTCCGGAGCAAATGATGTTTGACCAGAACCAACATCTTTACATATTGTCCAATAGAATGCTTCGAAAATCGGCTAGAACACGATTGGAACTAATTTGGGATAATCGGATTTTCATATTTTGCAAATTTCTCAAAAGTGTTAGGTGCCATATAGCTGAATGTTGTAATATCGCAAATTACTCATAAAAACAAGTGTGTAATATAAAAAGAAAAGCAGATGAGATAATATTTGTAGATTAAATCGACATTACTTCACCATCCAATTATCCCAAATTAGTTCCAATCGTGTTCTAGATGAAAGAGCACATTTATGACTTATCATGTATGTAGGCGGAGCGTCTGACAATAGCCTTCTGAACTCGACTGAACGATTTGTGCCATCATCCAGAAGTGTTTAATTGGAGGTAAACTGTCTCCCCCGCCCCTGCGTTGACCTAAGACAGTACGACTTCCCGAAATCACGATTACTCTAACCCCAGTAACCGTTATGAAACTGAACCTGCTAAAAAAAGCTCAATTCCATTTAGTATGGTTTGAAGAAAGTGGCAATGAACGAACAGCCTGGAAACCGAAGCAGGAGGTAGCTATGACAGATTATCTAGAAGGAAACAACGTTTTCGTGAATTTGCCGACAGAATGGCAAAATTGCTCCACGCGTTGCTTGAGATTATCTTGCATGTCGATCGTCGACATCCTCAATGGAGTTTACTTTTCCTGTTTTTGCCCCGCTCGGACGAAGCTCAGCCTTTTGGACCCATTCGACTACCGATGACCTGGTGGTAAATAGCCTCGCTTCAAACGCTCGCCATGTATTTTTCCTGGAGTGTTTTTTTCGGCGTTGATATGTGAAACATGGAGGGTACATAATACAGTGAATATGCGTTGTAGTGCGCGGTGATCCAAATTATTACCATGAAAGACAGACAACTTTTGACTTCATTACATTCTGCATGGGAAGTTGGTTCTTGCCAGACCTCGTAACCTGTGGTTACTCGTAGCTCACGGCTTTGCCGCTCTCGCCGCACGTAAGTTCGAGGTCTAAAAGAGAACCAGCCTGAAGAATTATCGCTTGGCTTCTACCACAGGTAGCGTTGTATGAACTACATTTTAAATCCTTGTGTTGGCCTTTCTTACACTAGATGTTCCCTAATCTATTTTACATATGGAAAGGTGTTGTTCAAACATCTCAGAAGTAATTTCTTTAAAAACCTAACTTGAAATCACATACTTACACTTAACAGATATGCTATGATATTGACTGTGATTATTTCCGTTTTCCCCCAGGTGATAGTTGTTTTAATTTTACTGTACCTTCAACTTGGGTATGCTGCTTTGCTGGGTTCATCATTGTTTATCATTGCGACACCTGTGCAGTTTGTCTTGGCTGTTAAAATGTCACACTTGCAAAAAAGCGTCATGGTAAGTCTTGTTCTTTACATGCTATGGTTTTTATCGAGTAAACACACAATTTTCAAGCCAAGAGTAAAATGATTGTATCGCATATTATATTTGGAATATAACATACGAACGCGTCAGCAAGGTATAGCTTGCCGCTGCGTTCGTTGTTAACTTTGTCAAAGTTAATCCGGCGATAATCTGATGACAGCGTCCACAGATTAGTAATTTACCCTTGCTTGCTTTGGCGCATTAGGTAATCAAACGCATCAGATAATAGACGAAACACTGTGACAAACTTCGCGTAAGATTATCAAAGGACAAATACGTGACACTGCGAAGGAGAAAAAGAAATTGTTACAAAACCAGTGCTAATATAAGACCAAGACACCAAAGGTTGGCAGTATTCTTTATTGGCTATACATGTTATAGTCAAACGAATTAAAATACCAGATGTGAACTGAATATGCTTACGTGTTTTACAACAGGTTCATTAATAGTAGTACGCTTCACAGAATGTTGGATATCCAGTAAACAGACTAGAAAATTTTAGCATTATAAACTCAACAGAAAAAGTCGACCTGCTAATGTGACCCCTGAAATGGAAGGACTTTGAGTTTGACAAAATTACAAACTTAGTTATCAAGCTTTGAAATTGACTGCTGAAGACTCGACATGTATTGACATTTATCACATACTACTAGATGCATGAAATAATACAGTATGACATGAACTACTGCATACTTTTGACTGTTATGAAGTTGTGTTAAACAATTGTACCTTTGACCTGTCTCATTTTAAAGTGACAGAACAACGAGCAAGGAGATGTTACGCAACATTTGCGTACCTCAGGATAATCACTACCAAAACACAAGAACAAAGACAGACATTGTATATTCTGATAGCAGTTCAATTGAGCATACAACGCGGAGTGGAAGACAGACGTCTGATAAGACTAGACTTGTATACGGTCTACTGCCAGAGTGACTATATCTGACGAGAATTTATTGTAGTATGTTTTCAATATTCCTGTCAATAAACCCAATTCATACCAATATTAACGACACCCGTGTGAGCCGTGTAATAAGAACAATCAGATATCTGTTATATCATTATATGTAGCAGGTTTCATCAACTTTCGCACATTACTCTCAGAGTTAAATCACTAATTACAAACTTTATTTAATATGTAAATGAGTTAATTATTAACTTTACATTCCCAATGCTTCTCAGTACAATTAAATATTTATCAGATCAATATCTGTAGCAAGTTTCATCAAATTTAAAGGTCTGGTGAAATGGTCCCGTTCATGTGACTGAATATCTTCCAGGGGGTCAATACTATTACACTCGCAACATAATTGCAACCTAAAAGTACGCGCAAGTGTTAATTTTTTTGATATTTCTATGCGCGGCTTTCATGGGGTCATTTTGCAACACTCAGGTCACGCCCACAGCGGGGATCATGGTTGGCCGTCTGTGACGTCACAGGTGTGTTCATTTACATCGAATAGCGGTCCAACGCTGCCTTATCTCTGCCCGGTATCCGCTAACAAAACAGTCTCAGTGTTCGTGCTGCCCATTCGCCACGTTCGTTCGCCAATGCGAATCGAAATCCGAAGTGGCGAAAAAAATCGATCCTAATTCGCCACAGTGGCGAAACTGATTTTTGTTTAAAAAATATGGTAAAATAAAGAAAAAACGTGGATTTTTAGTCTTTTGTGTAATCTGCGCTTCTCTCTCGGCGATTCACAAAAACTGTGTCTACTTCCGTATTATGCGTTCTTTCCGTCGTACATATTTGCAATCGAGCCAAGTCTCGCGAGGAGATTTGACGTCATTTAGTCTAGTGTACGACATGCATAAATGGCTCTCGCGAGAATTGAAACTTGACACACGCAATCGAGCCCTCGCGATAAATTTGACGTTATTCAAAGCCGAATTACTACGCGAAATTACTACGCAGATTATGAATATTCATATATGGTATTATAAAAGGCCAGTGACCATCTAATCAGTGTCACTTGCTAACGACGGAGGCTTCTTACAACAGCTGCACTGCCATGGAACCAACCCCTACAGCTTCCACTGCTGCTAAGAATTTTGCCTCAGAGCATGTACAACCACCTGTTGAGCCTGCAACCCGCATGCAAGCAGAGCAACAACCTCCGTCTGCTGATGTGCGACCGCCGCAGTTCCAGTGCCGTCTACAAGTGGTGCTACTCAACATGTAACTACTCCTCCTACTGTGCAAGTAGCGGCAAACCCTGTGCCACAGGTTAGCTCCTCCATTTGTAGTTATGCTTTTTTTTTGTGAGTGGGATACTATTTGATACAGAGAGCGCCGGTATTGCCCTTCTTCACGCTTAGCTTACCTTGTCATTATTATTTCTTTCAAGGTACAAGGTTTGCTTCTGTTCGCGTTTAGCATACTTTTTCTTATTATCATAGCACTTTTCTAATTTATTTCATCGTGTTTCTTGGTTGTCTTTGCATGTAGACATTCCTCACTCCTGTGCTGACCATAACTTCGTTATGCTATGTCGCTCACCTGTTGTCCTTTGCTTTCACACCTTTGTTTGAATTTCACCCCTTTCACACCTTTGCCTTCCTTACGACT
The DNA here is from genome assembly GCF_041260155.1 of Ptychodera flava. Lineage (NCBI taxonomy): Eukaryota > Metazoa > Hemichordata > Enteropneusta > Ptychoderidae > Ptychodera > Ptychodera flava. The sequence continues at coordinate 40,076,861 of NC_091933.1, read as the reverse complement.
ACAGCTATTTTTTTTCCTTTCCTATTCCATCCTATTATCTTTCTCCATACTCTCTACTTGTTCTTTGAAGTTTTTTTTGTTAAAATATGGTGGGAGCATATGCATCTAAACTGACTAAGTATAAGCCACTGTAGAGACTTGGGATCACGTAGAGATTTTATGCACGTGTACGTTGCAGATTTGCAAAGTTAGGTAAGGAAGCTCGTGTATTATGCTGTCTACGAAGAGATAGACATTAGGAAGACATGTGAATTCCGGGTGTAGAGGCGCTCTTTATTTATTGTGAAATGAATAAAATCTACTTGGTTTTTCTTATGAGAGATTTGGAGTAGAGCGAGGAGGAGGCTCTTGTAAATGATAATGTTCTACGACGAGGTAGACATTGTAGAGCGATGAGGCTCTTGTAAATGATAATGTTCTACGAAGAGGTAGACATTGTAGAGCGATGAGGCTATTGTAAATGATAATGTTCTACGAAGAGGTAGACATTGTAGAGCGATGAGGCTATTGTAAATGATAATGTTCTACGCAGAGGTAGACATTGTAGAGCGATGAGGCTCTTGTAAATGATAATGTTCTACGAAGAGGTAGACATTGTAGAGCGATGAGGCTATTGTAAATGATAATGTTCTACGCTGAGGTAGACATTGTAGAGCGAGGAGGCTATTGTAAATGATAACGTTCTACGCAGAGGTAGACATTGTAGAGCGAAGAGGCTCTTGTAAATAATGATGTTCTACGAAGAGGTAGACATTGAGAATAAACGGCTATAGAAATAAAGTTAGTGAGATATGACTGTCATTAATGAGATATCGGCTTTATGTTGCAGGTATCTGACAGGAATGCTCTGCACGAGTTACAGCAAAAGGTCGATAAGCTGCAGCAAGCTGCTGACACAGCAAATGTTGAAGAAGCGCTATTGAAATTGATGGATTTAGCCCACATGTCCGCGTCACGGTATCAATTGGTTAACGCCCTTAGAGTGTTGGTAGACAGGGCTACGATTGTCAACCATCCGACGTTGAAGCGATACAGAGCAGTATTGTCTCAGTTCGAGGGGAATGAATTTGGAAGCGATGCTGGAAAACTAATTGTGTTATTGCTCGGAAATAAGGAAGAAGAGGAGATTGCCTCCAAAGTTGGAAAATTTCTAAAACATACCAGACCTACAAGAGACTATCGTCCGTATCCAAATTCTCAACGTCCACGATTTGATTACCGTCAAAGCATGAAATGTTTCGTATGTGGAAAATTGGGTCATTTAGCAAGAAACTGTCCTGATAAAAAATGATCTTTGCAGATGACGGACTGGAACTTATGAACTTCACTTCCCGTAGTTTTGAATCTTGTGTTTGTGATGTTACTTTGCTTAAAAAAAAATTCTGGTTTGTTGTTTATTATGGCATTAAAGTGATCAGTGAGATAGCATGTGTCATTTCATTTACTTCATCCACCCATGATTGTTGGTACTCCTTGACAGGGGGGCCTTCTGAGTGCCCTCCGCCTTTTTAGGCGGCCTGCCATTCGCATGGTCCTGTCCGGGGGTGCCCCCATATCAACATCCATTTCCATTTATACGGAGAGCGAGATATATATATATATGCAAAAAATATATATATATATATATATATATATAAAAGTATGTATATATACATAGTAATGAGAGTTTACATCTGTCAACAAATTGTTCATAATTGGGGAAATGTCTCATCAAGTAAATAACAGCACGGCTATCAGAAAAAAGTTATGGATGGATAACGCTTGGGGGCGCCCCTGGACCGGCTCCACCTAATCTAAACCTGGCCGAGATTTCAGCATTGTCGAAAGGCGAGAACAAAAAATCGGCAAAGCAGTTGTGGTTTCGTAATCCAGACGTATTTATGGCCGGGAAATTCATAAACACCTCGATGAATGCCAGTGGAATGAGATCACAAAACCTTTAGACAATTTAAATCACCCCGAGTATTATCTGCTTGTTTGATTAAGAGCAAAAAACTAGAGAGAAGAAGGTGAAGGGTGTGGATGGATTTATTTTTGGGGTATTGAAGGTATGGGAATATATATGAAGTGGTAGAATGGATGTGATATTTATGACTTATGCGCAATGCAATGGCAAAAAGATATCCCGATCCCATACCTTATAATAATAGGCTATATTAATGAGCGTAGTAATGAGGCTTTAAATATTATATTATTCAAAGCCGAATTACTACGCGAAATTACTACGCAGATTATGAATATTCATATATGGTATTATAAAAGGCCAGTGACCATCTAATCAGTGTCACTTGCTAACGACGGGAGGCGACTTTAATAACAGAGGAACCAGGCATGATAGCAAGAGCAAGACGTCGCATAGTATTGGATGATAGATGTGGTTTTCCCTCCCACCCACCCTCTTGACCTGACATTCGCTCAATGTATAGCCTCAAAAAGATATCCCGATCCCATACCTTATAATAATAGGCTATATTAATGAGCGTAGTAATGAGGCTTTAAATATTATATTATTTTGTCTAGTGTACAGCTAGCCCTGCGTACGATGCTGTGTGTTCTGACAGCTAATCGCCCCGCTCACCACATTTAGCTGTAGCGGAACACACAGCATCGTACGCAGGGCTAGTGTACAGCAGGCATAGGAACGCTCGCTCGCGAGAATTGAAACTTTTGCTATACATAGCAGACATACGCATTTTAATCGAGGCAACAAGGTTCGGTGTTGCAGTTGATTTACATTGCGGTCTAGATGTTCTGTGTTGTGCATTTTAATTCCATGTTGAGGGTCGATTTGCATCGCGGTCCAGTCCTCGTGATCCGGTATTCCCCGTTGTTCCAACGACGCGTTCCGTGTTGCTGTCGATTTGTATCAGGGAGGACTCTACCTCCATGATTTGTATCGCGATCTCTACGTTCCGTGTTGTTGTTCGTTTTAATGGTAGTCTCAACGTTCAGTGTGTTGCTGCTGTTCATGCAGCTGATTTGCATCGCGGTCCCAACCTTCCGTGTTGCTGTTGTAGTTCATTTTAATCACTGTCCCATTTACGTTTAAGTTACTGTCAATTTGCATTGCGGTCCCGACGTTCAGACTAGTGCATTTTATAAGTGGCAGTCACAACGTTCAGTGTTGTGTTCATGCAGTTGATTTGCATTACGGTCCCAACCTTCTGTGTAGCGAGTAGCGAGGCAGGCTCAGCCGAGGGACCGTGGCCGATCGTACGAACCAGCAGAGACAAGCACATTATGGTTCAAACAGTCAACACTGAAAAAGTTTACAGTTGAGCCGTTCATGCTCTTGCTGCTGTCACAGCCACCAAAAGAACAACGTCTAGTGAAGGAGGACACTGTCCTGATCTTGTAAGCGGAAACCCTAGAAGTTACCCCCGTGGGGAGCTTACAGAGGTGTGAAATACTTACTTCCCGTTATGAGATACGGAGTCGGGCAAACTTCGGAAAGCCGAAAAAAGTCGACTGGAGAGGCTCGGGGGACACGCCCACATTGCATTTTTCTTTGCCATATTTCATAATCACGGCATAATCACGCCGCTAAACGAAAAAAGAAATGAATGTAACTGTTTTATAGACCATCAACTGTATTTCTGTGATTTTGCAACATGGGCATTTCACCAGACCTTTAATGCTCTAATTATGGAGTAATATCACTAATTACAAAGTTTATTATATAGCAAATGAACCCTAATTAACTCCACACAATAAATGCTTTACACCACAATTAGATATCTATTGGATCAGTATCTGCAGCAAATTTCATCATATTTGGTGCAGTTATTTCGGAGTTATATGACTAATTACAAAACTTCATAAAATATGCAAATGAGCTATTTATTAACTTGACACTGCTGCTCAGTATAATTAGATATATATCAGATCAATATTTGTTGCAAGTATCATCAAGTTTGGTGCAGGAATTTCAGAGTTATCTCACTAATAACAAAAGTTCATTAAATATGCAAATGAGCAGATAATTGACATAACACTCACAGTATCATCATAATGTTCTGAGATTGTCATCTGTGAAAAGTTTCATGAAATTTTGTGCAGTATTTCTTGATATATGTCTACACTGTCATTACCGTCTCCATAGGGAAACCATTGTATGGAAAAAAAAACAATATTGCATAACTTCATTAATATGCAATTCACACTAACCAAAATCTAATCAGTTCTTGCAAGTAGCATATGGTACCTGTGTACCAAATCTTACTTGAATCTGTTCAGGCGTTTTTGAGTTATCGTGTTAACAGACAGACAGACAGACACACACACACACTAACACACACACACACACGGACAGACAGACAGACATCGCTATAACATTAGCCCACGTGTTCACAAGTGAGCTAAAAATTAACCATAGCAAGAAGAAAAATCGTGTGTTGAGCCCAAGACACCTCTACCCCCGCCCCGCCTCTCGGGATTGACATTTTGTGTAGCCCCTATGGTTAAAGTCAAGTGGCTACGCAGATCAAATTGAATATTTCAAGACCAACCAATTGGTGCGCAAGAGCAATAACAGGAGACGTAACATCACGTTGTTCAGCCCCCCCCCTTTCCAGCAAGAGTTATATGAGTTATGATACGCAAACGATGATAGTAAATGTTTGCGAAAGCACTCTCCGCGACTGAGCTTAGGCGACAACCAGACGAGATGTGTGCCCGCTTGACATTATATAAATGCAAACCGTGCGCGATCATCGCGTCTCGCTGTCCCCAAATTTGATCAAAGCAGATATGCAGCATGGCGTCGGAAGGAAACAACTCTATTTATTTTCATTCAAATTTGCTCCACGAGTCTGTGAAAAAAAATGATTCAGAGGGTCCATCGAAAGGCACAATCGGGCAACCCAACATGGAGAACATGGAGAGGTGCAGCGAAATTGAACCCATGCCGGAATCCACGACGTATAACCACAGGGAATAGAGTAATCTTCTTGTTGTTGTTGTTGTTGTTGTTGTTGTTGTTGTTGTTGTTATTATTGTTGTTGTTGTTGATGGTGTGATGATGATGATGACGATAATTAAAAAATATTAAAAAACGACGTAGGTCGCCCAACGTCACTCCCGTCCTATTATACAACCGGTTTGTATAATAGGACGGGAGTGACGTTGGGCGACCTACGTCGTTTTTTGGTCACGATTACAGTTTTCTTTTACAATTATCTACAACATCGACAAACAACAGCAAGGAATGACACATTGTTTTTTAATATTTTTTATTATCGTCATCATCATCATCACCATCAACAACAACAACAATAACAACAACAACAACAACAACAACAACAAGATTACTCAATTCCCTGTGGTATAACAACAGGGGATCACCGCCACAGTGAAGCCGTGAGGCGTGACGATAATGCGCCGGTCGGCAACGGTCGGCAACGGTCGGCAACACACATGCCCGTGACCGTGGATTCTATCTAGTACATAAAACTAATCAATGAAAAAAAAATACCCATTCAAATAAACAGTTGGTTCTAAAAATCACTTCTAGCTCATTGTTTTAAATCTAGAAAATGCGTCGGCATTGCTCTGAGAATAAATTGATTTATTGAGAAGATCATACTCGTAGTGACATTGGCAGCCAGCGCGGCGGCGGAAAACTAGCTGCAGATGCAGTCTCATGAATTCGAATCGTCTATCAAAATCACATCCTTTCGGCGCTTTTCTCTCACAAATTCAGCCAAATCGAAGTTTTTCACACATAAACTAAGTGTATTGTTGGAATCAAGTATACCTTTCCAATGGGCTTTCTTCGGGAAAAAATATTCCATGGGCAAGGTGCCAGTGGCCGACGCCACATTTTTTTTAACGCCACCGTTAACCAGATATGAACTGAAAATGCTCACGTGTTTCATTATTATTGCAGTTATGTGTAAATTTGAACCTTTGGCACATGTTTGCAACTTCATTGAAAGTATTATGATCAACATAATGAACAATATTCACCGCCGATTAACTCTAAAAGATCATGAAGTATACAAATACGTAATTAGCTAGAATAAAAATACCTTCTGTGACTGCTGTCATATCTCCACTTTTTATAGCAAGTGTAATTACCTTTAGCCAAGTCCTTCAAGCCAAATATGCCAAACTGTGAAAGCTCATTAGATATGCAAATTATAAATTAGCTGACATGAAAATGTGAAATGACTTTCAATATCGTTTTAACCTGGTATAATCATCAATGTACACAGCATGTTTTGCCAACTTTGATCAAGTAAATCCCAGTATATATCCCTAATCGTAAAAGATCATTGAAAAATGCAAATTAGGAATTGATTGAAGGAAAAATGCTTAATGACTTTCAATAATGTTGTATCATAGTATCTTCAATGTATATAGCAAGTTTCATCAACTTTGGTCCAGTCAATTCAGATATATATCCCTAATTAGCAAAGTTCATTAAATATGTAAATTAGGAATTGGCTGAAGTAAAAATGCTTAATGATTTTCAATAATGTTGTATCATAATATCTCCAATACATGTAGCAAGTTTTGTCAACTTTGGTCAAGTCAATTCAGATATATATCCCTAATTAGGAAAGTTCATTAAATATGCAAATTAGGAATTGGCTGAAGAGAAAATGCTAAATGACTTTTAATAATATTGTATCATAGTATCTTCAATACATGTAGCAAGTTTGGTCAATTTTGATCATGTTAAATCAGATATATATCCCTAATTAGGGAAGTTCATTAAATATGCAAATTAGCAACTATCTTTCATGTCACCCCTTAATGCTTCCCACCGCTGATATATCTTGGTGTGATCAACATTTGCCTACGTATTACTCTTTTAAGATAACAATGGAAGGATAGCTGATGGCAGGCAGAATAGCTGGCAGAGTAGCTGCCATATATCATCCCCTGCCAGCTGTCCTAACATAGCTACCATGTTATACCATTATTGCCACCTATTCTACCAGTGTCATAAGTCTCCCTACAATTTACTCATTTAAGACTGCAATGGAAGGATAGATGGCAGGCGGAATAGGTGGCAGAGTAGCTGCCATCTATCCTCCCATGCCGCCTATTTTTCCGTTGCAACCTATTCTACCATTGCCGCCTATTCTACCTTACCGGTGCTATATATCCGCCCATGATTTAGTCATTTAAGACTGCCATGGAAGAATAGATGGCAGGTGGAATAGCTGGCAGAGTAGCTGCCATCTATCCTCCCCTGCCACCTATCTTTCCATTGCCACCTATTCTTATATACCAGTGTCATATGTCTCCCTTCAATTTACTCATTTAAGACTGCCATGGAAGGATAGATGGCAGGTGGAATGGCTGGCACACTGTCTGCCATCTATCCTCCCTTGCCACCTATCTTTTTCATTGCCACCTATTGCCACCTATTCTACCAGTGCTATATCTCCCTACAATATACGCATATATGACTGCAATGTTGAAGCACCTAATTTCATTGATCATTATCACAAAGGATCTGTGAAATGGTGATAAAACACCGTTTTCACGTACATACAGTACAGCCATACAGTCGCAATGGAATGATAGATTGAATGGGGTCCTACATTTGCATAAAATTGCTCTAACACTCATATTTATATATTCAAATGACAAATGTCAGGATAGATGGCAGCAGGATAGATAGCAATCAGCTTGTCGATCTTTACGCTGATCCCCAGTGTTTACCCTCCTATTATGCGATTTGATTATACTCAAGTTCACATATTTTTTGCTCACGTGTTTACACACGTGAGCATATGTCGCAGCGATGTCTGTCTGTCTGTCTGTCTGTCTGTCTGTCTGTCTGTCTGTCTGTCCGTCTGTCTGTCTGTGTGTCTGTCTGTCTGTCTGTTGGTCCGATATCTCAAAAACGGCTTATCAGATCAGAATCAAATCTGGTACATATATTCAATTAGCAAATGGCAAGAACTGATTAGTTTTTGGTGGGTGTGGCTTGCATACTTTTTGCTCATTTGCATAATTAATGATTTTAGAAAAAAACCGATATACATTAAAAACGACTACACACAATTTGATGAGATTTGCTACAAATGTTGATCACACCAAGATATATCAGCAGTGGGAACCACTAACGGGTGACATGAAAGATAAATGCTATCTGCATATTTAATGAACTTCCTAACTAGGGATATATGTCTGATTTGACTCGATCAAAATTAACCAAACTTGGTTTGTATATTAAAGATACTATGATTTAACATTATTGTAAAGTCATTTAGCGTTTTAACTTCAGCCAATTCCTAATTTGCATATTTCATGAACTTTGATAATTAGGGATATATATTTGAAATGACTGGACCAAAGTTGATGAAACTTGCTACATGTATTGAAGCCACTATGATACACTTTTTTTGAAAGTCATTAAGCATTTTTACTTCAGCCAATTCCGAAGTGGCATATTTAATGAACTTTCCCAATTAGGGATATATATCTGAATTAACTTGATTGTAGTCGTTGAAACTTGCTATATACATCAAAGATACTGTGATATTAACATTATTAAAAGTCAAAAGACATTTTTACTTCAGCCAAAACCTAATTTGAATATTAAATGAATTTTCATAATTAGGGATATTTATCTGAATTGACTTGATCAAAATTGATGAAACTTGCTATGTACATTAAAGATACTATGATACAACAACATTGAAAGTCATTAAGCATTTTCTCTTCAGTCAATTCCTAATTTGCATATTTAATGAACTTTCCTAATTAGATATATATATATGAATTGACTTGACCAAAGTTGACAAAATTTGCTACACATATTGCAGATACCATGATACAACTTTAGTGACAATCATTAAGCATTTTTACTTAAGGTAGCGGTAAAGGCTAGAGCGTCAGTTATAAACTTCAATAAAACTATTAAAATATGAAAGTAGTCAACATTCTCTGTGGAATAAAAAAAACTAGACATTTGGGGTCATAAGCATTGCAGAGTTATCGCCCATTGAAACTTCCGAAAAACTGACCAAATAAGAGGAAGCTGGGGAGTCCTTAGTGTATTAACTATGGTAGAGGTCCCCTAGCTTTTAAAAAAATGTTTGAAAAGGGAAAGTCATTTTTTACTGTTTTTTAGGAAAGTTTGACTAGGCAGTGCTGCATTCAGAATGCGTGACTGCTATTGTAAATGCATTTTTAGATTTTTGAGTGTCAAAGAGGTGTCAAAAGTGAGATTAACCAAAAAGACTGCTCTTTGACTTCAAAAGAGGGGTGCAAATATGGCTTGTTTTCAACAATTTTGACAGAATAACAGTTTTCCTACATAATTTTATACCAATTAAATCCAACCTTTGAAATGAGATATGGACATGGAATTTTTACAGCCTATTAACAAGGTTGCAGATAAGATTTGCACGGCACAACTTTCCTGTATTTGAAGTACTTTTTGAAAAATCATATTTGAAATTTGAAAGAATTTTTAATAATTTTTTGATATGTAAACCCATGTAAAATCATAAAAACAAATTTTATTTACAAATCGTGCCGTACAAATCTTACAATTAATAGTGTCAACATATTTATAACTAATTTGGTAATATTAATTTATTATTAAATTCAAAGATGTAAAAAATATGAAAAATTAAATTTTAATATTGATGAGTGTCATATTTCAAAATCATGGCTACAAATATACAATTTTTATTCTTTGGAGAAAGTATTAACTAAGGGAGTTATCCTGAAAATTTGAACTAAATATCTTGATTCTAACACTTGAAACTTGACATTAACTCTGAGAAAAGAATTGGTGCAAAAATAGCCTTTACCGCTACCTTAAGCCAATTCTTAATTTACATATTTAATGAACTTTGCTTCTTAGGGATATATACTTGATCAAAGTTGGCAAAACATGCTATGTACATTGATGATTATACCAGGTACTAGGTTAAAATAATATCGAAAGTCATTTCACATTTTCATGTCAGCTAATTTACAATTTGCATATCTAATGAGCTTTCACAGCTCAGCAAATATGGCTTAAATGACTTGGCCAAAGGTAATTACACTTGCTATATAAAGTGGTGATACAATAAGAGCAGTCAAATAACTTTAATATTTTTATTTCAGCTAATTACATATTTGTATACTTCATGACCTTTGAGAATTAATCAGCGGTGATTATTGTTCATTATGTTGATCATAATACTTTCAATGAAGTTGCAAACATGTGGCAAAGGTTCAAATTTACACATAACTTCAATATGTAATGAAACACGTGAGCATTTTCAGTTCATATCTGGTTCATACAGCTATAACTCATTACTCGCGTGCGCATGCGTGCAGCGAGGTTATGGTTTAGGCGTTTCTGTGTGTGTGTCTGTCTGTTAGCACGATATCTCAAAAACGGCTTGACAGATTCCGATCACATTTCGCACACAATTGTTCTTCAAATTTGCAAGAACTGATTAGTTTTTGGTGGTTGTGCTTTGCGAATTTATCAAGTTATGAGTAAAAGAAAATTTGTGGCCTGTATAAGTCTATGGGAGGCTAAATAAGTATGTTTGAGGGCGCCTTACTAAAACATTTTACACAAAGTGATTTCTGAATTCAGTCACTCGGCCGCGCTGATCGCTAATCTTGAGTTTTGACTGTTGATGTCGTCGTGTCGCAGTTGACTTTAAGAATCGTGTGGGTTACTCTGGACATAGCGAACCAAAAGCTAGATTATCGAAGGTAAGCGTCATAATATTTGATCAATGCATTTTTCTCTGAAAATGAGATGTAGAGTGACACTTTTCAATCTTGTGTGGTGTGTCAGCGAATTTATATTCCGGCATGGTTCCGCTGAGATGAGCATAATATTATGGCGACGTATTGACAGTCTGTGTCTTTTAAGTTGCTTTTCAAGATTGTATTAGCTACAGAACCAACAATGACAAATTTTTCATTAGATTTCCATGTTGGCATTGATGTTAAATCAGCAGCAGTAGGCTAGCTCCTGCGTACAATAGGTCTGCGTTTCCCGGCGGTACGGTGGTAGGCCGACGGCTTGTACCACACTGTCACTCGGCTGAAGCTAGCAGCCAAAACCTAGCAGCCAAAACTATGGTGTGGAAGCTAGCAGCCAAAACTTGCAAGCCACTTTCCTCCTATATTTTGAAGTCAAGTGGACATCATTCTAACATACAAGGTTCTTTATACATGTATCAACACAAACACATCATTTACTAATTAATTTCTTTGCATAAATTATCTCCATTCTAATTAGCACCTGGTATCCCAGCTAGCCTATGGCTATAAAGCACAATGCATTGTCTGCTGGAATAAAAAAAAGAGTGTGCACCCATTACACCTAGCATGTCTTACACATATACATCCATACTAACAAACTACACTTGTCTCATTTCTTAATTAATTTTTTTGCATAAATTATCTCCATTCTAATTAGCATCTATATGCTAGCCTATGGCTATAAAGCACAATGCATTGTCTGCTGGAATGAAAGAAAGAGTGTGCACCCATTACACCTAGCATGTCTTACACATATACATCCATACTAACAAACTTCACTACTCTCATTTCTTAATTAATTTTTTTGCATAAAGTATCTCCATTCTAATTAGCATCTATACGCTAGCCTATAGCTATAAAGCACAATGCGTTGTCTGCTTGAATAAAAGAAAGAGTGTGCATCCATTTCATCTAGCATGTCTTACACATATACACCCATTCTAACAAACTACACTTGTCTCATTTCTTAATTAATTTCTTTGCATAAATTATCTCTGTTTTAATTATCACCTATAGCCAATGGCCACAAGAATATAGTGTCTGCATCAATGAAAGAAAGAGTGTGCATCCATTTAACCTAGCATGTCTTACACATATACATCCAAATAACAAACCACACTTGTCTCATTTCTTAATTAATTTCTTTGCATAAATTATCTCTCCTTTAATTATTACCTATATGCTAGCCTATGGCCATACAGCAGAATATAGTGTCTGCATGGTCTGCTTGAATAAAAGAAAGAGTGTGCATCCATTTCATCTAGCATGTTGGCACATATACACACATTCTAACAAACTACACTTGTCTCATTTCTAAATTAATTTCTCTGCATAAATTATCTCAGCTTTAATTATCACCTATATGCTAACCTATGGCCATAGAGCAGAATATAGTGTCTGCTGGAATGAAAGAATGAGTGTGCATCCATTACACCTAGCATGTCTTACTCATATACATCCATACTAACAAACTTCACTGCTCTCATTTCTTAATTATTTCTTCGCATAAATTATCTAAGCTTTAATTATCACCTATATGCTAACCTATGGCCATAGAGCAGAATATAGTGTCTGCCTGAATAAAAGAAAGAGTGTGCATCCATTACACCTAGCATGTCTTACTCATATACATCCATACTAACAAACTTCACTGCTCTCATTTCTTAATTAATTTCTTTGCATAAATTATCTCCAATTCAATAACATCCCTTATGAAAATGAAACTGTGCGGCAGCTCTGCTGTAGACTAGCGGCAGCTCTGCCGTAGAGTTGCTGCACTAGTGCTGCACAGGAAAGCTGTGCAAGAGAGGCTGTGCAGGAAAATGCAGCTAGCTGCACTGTTTCTGCACAGTGTTAATCTGAGCAGAAACTGTGCAGCAGGAGACAAAACTGTGCAGCTTCTGTGCAATAATCTCCATACTGTACACCTTGTGTGCGGCAAATGTAAAATGTGTACAGCTTGTGTACAACAGACCTTGAAGTGTGCAGCTTGTGTGCAGCAGGCCATCAAAGTGTGCAGCTTGTGTGCCAGAAATGACATTACATGTACAGATTGTTGTTGGTTATTGCTGCAAATATGGAGCAACACATGATGGGCACATTGCCGACTATTTCATTACCGTGTACCATTGCACTTCGTGACCAGTCATATTTAAGAAAACAAAACTGACCTGTCATTTATATTTTGCATTCATTTATTTTTATAACAGACAATCCAATTTTAAAATTATAAAAACTGTTAAATAATGGACAGCTTTTAAAGCACAGTTCAGCTGGTGAAAGCGACACAGGCCTAAACTCAACAACATTGCAGGATGATGGATATAAAGAGTACATCTGTATTATACAGCAGTGACATGTAACATCATTACATGAGTACCCCCTTCGACGATCTGGTTTGGTAAATCAAGGTTCAATCGACAACTGAATTTTTAGGAAAACAAATTTTTAAAACAGGGACTTGTCTGACTTGCAAGTTAAACTCTGTATTTTCTGCGAGTGATACCAAAATGCACTGAAACAGTTTCGAACGAAATCTATGATGGTCTGTAACTTGTGTAAGGACGCGTCGTAGACTTTTGTTACTGCAAATTTGTACCTTAAAAATATCGACAGATTAGAACTTTTCATTGTAGAAACAAACAAATAAACTTAAATGTCGCAGGACCCGCTACTAGTACCTTGGCTCCAAGCAGGGCCGTGGACGTGCTCAGACTTCACGCTATAGCAGTGTATACAGTGTACGTACAGCGCCCAGCACTGGAAGCTAAGTCTGTGTCCTGTCATCGCTAACAAAATCTTGCTTTCTGTTATGACTGGATTGATATTCAATGCTTTTGTCCATGTTTTCAGCGTTAGATAATTGCCGAGCACAATTTTGGGGTGTTTCACACCCCATCCCGACCGCTGTACGAAAATCCAATACGCTGCTTCGCCAACGTCCAGCGCTGAGCTGCAGCCGACATGTTTACACTCTGAGGTCACGGTTCATCCAGTTCAGTTCGCGCATTGATATTGAATCTTCGTGTTGAAAGAAATTTTACTCTATTTTGAGTCTTTCTATGATGAAAATAACCAGTTTCATTATACTTGTAAATTGGGTGCTCTATCAAGTATAAAACATAACGGATTGTGAATAATGTAGAGTCAATTCCAACGTTTAAAAACGGGACTACATTATAAATCGCGTAATGATTTATAGATCGCACTTCCTTTAACGTCATGAGGCTTGATCGGCGCGAAGTTAGATTTTGGTACCATCGGCTGTGTACTTGTTGTTAGGGAGTTATCTAGTGGACAATTTCGTGATCTTTCTATGGAATCGCCAGGCAAATGATATCACAGTGTTGGAAAAACGTGTATACAGCACCAGAGATAGACGGGTTTCAAAATTTGTGAACGCGAATAGCAGTAAAAATGCTATGTTTTCTAAGTATGTACACGGTTCCGAGAGACCTGCAACCGGAACCGGGATCGAATCATCCAGCCTCTGGGAGCAATTCTCAAATGTACCGGTAAGTCAATGTACCGTCCGTCTGTTCATCGCTATAATGTTCTGTAATCGTTGCATTGCTATGTTTAGCTACAGATAAATTTTCGTTGAGTAGGCCTACTGATTCATACTGAATTCACTTTCGTTTCACAACAGTTACAGTAAGTGCTGAGATTTTTGCAGATTGTCGCCCGTCGCCGCCGTTGGTATGTAAACAACATACGGCGAGCGGTTTCTAGTCAATTGGACCCTATGCATATGCCGATTGGACCCAAGTCAATTGGACCCGTGATTGATCGCGAGGTTTTACCAAATTATGAAGTCATACAATATATTCGGTTGTCCGCTGTTTGACATTTAATCATTATTAATTTAATAATCATAAATGTATATGCATTTTTTGCTTCAAGTTTTCAACTTTTTTGTCTCTTTTCAAATAATTATTGATGTCTTTCATCAAATTGCGATGTTTAAATATGTGGTCACAAACGGTAAAGACTTATACTCTTCCCTGAACGATTTGTATTTTTCAGAATGCATAGTGAGGAAGGGACAAGAAATTCAGAGAACAGAAAGCCAAATAGCTGCCTATGACAGTAATGTAAATGTTACATGAAACTTCTCGAGTCAAAAGAAATTATATTGAAGATACTTGTGGCATGAAATGAACATGGCATTTAAAATAAATCGTACCACAATTTGAATTTAATCTTTTTTCCTCTATGTCTTTTTATTTAACAATAACGCTGACCATTTTTTCTTGTGAAACTGGTATTTCAGAGCTTAGTTGGATCATAAAACACATATTGTGCTTTCCACAGTCTGTCAGGTTTTCAACGGTGTCACTAACATTGGCCATGTTTACACAAGCGATTTTACAACTTCTGTGTACATATCTGAGCTGAACGTATTATATCGTTGGAAAAGATAAAACGTTGAAACTTATGGTACAATACAAGAAATTTTGCTGTCACTTAATTGTGTTGCTTCTTTGGTTTTCAGTATCTCTCGTCTATTTAATAATGTATTTCGTTTTCTTACTGTTGCTGAAATTGGTAAAAGTTTATCCCAGAGCTGACTGCTGTGGAATTATGCCAACTTATGAAGGAAATTTTGCATTTTGTAGTTTGCGGCAAATCTGCAGTAACATGCAAAATAATTTGCCGCAAATTTTACCTACTCCTGGTAGCTGTCCTGCAAGATGCCACAATTTTCTGTGAAGTTCCTGCACAGTCTTTCAGGTACCCTGTAGTTCAAGGGGCTATTGTGCAAACACAGGCTTCCACATTTCCAACACAAAGTTACTGCAGTTACTGTTTTCAGCATTTCTTGCATTATATATTTGCTCAGTGCAGCTAATGTGTATAATGCGAAAGAATCACCTTACAGCAAAGCTGCTGCAACTTGTTGTATTGTTGCACAGTTCCTGCACAAAGCTACCGCACAGTTACTGTTTTCATTGCTTCTTGCACCTGTGCAGCAGCAACTAATTTGCATGAGAAAAATCGCCTTACAGCAGAGCTGCCGCAACCTGCTGTATATTGCTGCACAGTTCCTGCACAAAGCTGCCGCACAGTTACTGTTTTTATCATTTCTTGTGCCTGTGCGGCAGCAGCTAATTTGCATGCGAAAAAGTCGCCTTACAGTTGAGTTACAGTAATTGTCTGTTGCACTAGTGCCGCACCTGTGCAGGAACACTGTGCAGCAGGCTAAAAATTTTCATAAGGGATATAAATGCCAACCTATGGCTATACAGCACAATGCATTGTCTGCTGGAATGAAAGAAAGAGTGTGCATCCATTACACCTAGCATGTCTTACACATATACATCCATACTAACAAACTACACTTGTCTCATTTCTTAATTAATTTCTTTGCATAAATTATCTCTGCGTTAATTATTACCTCAATATGCTAACCTATGGCCATAGAGCAGAATATAGTGTTTGCCTGAATAAAAGAAAGAGTGTGCATCCATTACACCTAGCATGTCTTACACATATACATCCATACTAACAAACTTCACTGCTCTCATTTCTTAATTAATTTCTTTGCATAAATTATCTCCAATTAATTATCACCTATATGCTAGCCTATGGCCATAGAGCACAATGCATTGTCTGCTGGAATGAAAGAAAGAGTGTGCATCCATTTCACCTAGCATGTCTTACACATATACATCCATACTAACAAACTACACTTGTCTCATTTCTTAATTAATTTCTTTGCATAAATTATCTCAGCTTTAATTATCACCTATATGCTAACCTATGGCCATAGAGCAGAATATAGTGTCTGCTGGAATAAAAGAAAGAGTGTGCATCCATTTCACCTAGCATGTCTTACTCATATACATCCATACTAACAATATTCACTGCTCTCATTTCTTAATTAATTTCATTGCATAAATTATCTCAAATTAATAAACATATATATGCCAATTAACCTATGGCTATACAGCACAATGCATTGCCTACTGGAATAAAAGAAAGAGTGTGCATCCATTACACCTAGCATGTCTTACTCATATACATCCATACTAACAAACTTCACTACTCTCATTTCTTAATTAATTTCTTTGCATAAATTATCTCCAATTAATTAACATATATATGCTAACCTTTGGCCATAAAGCAGAGTATAGTGTCTGCCTGAATGAAAGAAAGAGTGTGCATCCATTACACCTAGCATGTCTTACACATATACATCCATACTAACAAACTATACTTGTCTCATTTCTTAATTAATTTCTTTGCATAAATTATCTCAGCTTTAATTATCACCTATATTCTAGCCTATGGCCATAGACCAGAATGCATTGTCTCCTGGAGTCAAAGAAAGAGTGTGCATCCATTTCACCTAGCATGTCTTGCACATATACATCCATACTAACAAACTACACTTCTCTCATTTCTTAATTAATTTCTTTGCATAAATTATCTCAGCTTTAATTATCACCTATATGCTAGCCTATGGCCATAGACCAGAATGCATTGTCTGCTGGAATCAAGAAAAGAGTGTGCATGCATTACACCTAGCATGTCTTACACATATACATCCATACTAACAAACTACACTGCTTTCATTTCTTAATTAATTTCTTTGCATAAATTATCTCCAATTAATTAACATAAATATGCCAACCTATGGCTATACAGCACAATGCATTGTCTGCTGGAATGAAAGAAAGAGTGTGCATCCATTACACCTAGCATGTCTTACACATATACATCCATACTAACAAACTACACTGCTCTCATTTCTTAATTAATTTCTTTGCATAAATTATCTCTGCTTTAATTATCACCTATATGCTAGCCTATGGCCATATGATAGACCAGAATGCATTGTCTGCTGGAATCAAGAAAAGAGTGTGCATCCATTACACCTAGCATGTCTTACACATATACATCCATACTAACAAACTACACTGCTTTCATTTCTTAATTAATTTCTTTGCATAAATTATCTCCAATTAATTAACATAAATATGCCAACCTATGGCTATACAGCACAATGCATTGTCTGCTGGAATGAAAGAAAGAGTGTGCATCCATTACACCTAGCATGTCTTACTCATATACATCCATACTAACAAACTTCACTGCTCTCATTTCTTAATTAATTTCTTTGCATAAATTATCTCAGCTTTAATTATCACCTATATGCTAACCTATGGCCATAGAGCAGAATATAGTGTCTGCCTGAATGAAAGAAAGAGTGTGCATCCATTTCACCTAGCATGTCTTACTCATATACATCCATACTAACAAACTTCATTACTCTCATTCTTAATTAATTTATTTGCATAAATTATCTCAGCTTTTTAAGCTAACCTATGGCCATAGAGCAGAATATAGTGTCTGCCTGAATGAAAGAAAGTGTGCATCCATTTCACCTAGCATGTCTTACACATATACATCCATACTAACAAACTACATTTGTCTCATTTCTTAATTTATTTCTTTGTATAAATTATCTCAGCTTTAATTATGACCTATATGCTAGCCTATGGCCATAGACCAGAATGCATTGTCTCCTGGAGTCAAAGAAAGAGTGTGCATCCATTTCACCTAGCATGTCTTACACATATACATCCATACTAACAAACTACACTTGTCTCATTTCTTAATTAATTTCTTTGCATATATTATCTCCAATTAATTAACATATATATGCCAACCTATGGCTATATAGCACAATTCATTGTCTACTGGAATGAAAGAAAGAGTGTGCACCCATTACACCTAGCATGTCTTACTCATATACATCCATACTAACAAACTTCACTGCTCTCATTTCTTAATTAATTTCTTTGCATAAATTATCTCAGCTTTAATTATCACCTATATGCTAGCCTATGGCCATAGAGCAGAATGCATTGTCTGCTGGAATGAAAGAAAGAGTGTGCATTTATTACACCTAGCATGTCTTACACATATACATCCATACTAACAAACTACACTTGTCTCATTTCTTAATTAATTTCTTTGCATAAATTATCTCCAATTAATTAACATATATATGCTAACCTATGGCTATACAGCAGAGTGCATTGTCTGCTGGAATGAAAGAAAGAGTGTGCATCTATTTCACCTAGCCTGTCTTACACATAGACATCCATATTAAGAACTATGACTTGTCTCATTTCTTAATTATTTCCCTTGCATAAATAGTCCCTAATTTAATTATCACCTATATGCTGGCCTGTGAATACAAGAGAATTCATTGTCTGCTGGAAAGAAAGAAAGAGAGTGCATCCATTTCACCTGCCAATGTCTTACAGATATACATCCATACTAACAAATAAGGCTTCTTGCATTTCTTAATTAATTTCTTGACATAAATTATCTCCATTAACTACCACATAATCGCTAGCCTATGGCTATACATAGTATGCAGTGTCTGCTGGAAAGATAGAGTGTGCATCCTTTTCACTTAGCCTGTCCTGTGTCTTTAGATCTATACAAACAAACTTCACAGCAGACTATGCACTCTGTTCTACAGCCATAAACTAGCATATACGTCCCAATTATAATTGAGATAATTTATGCAAAGAAATTATTTAAGAAATGGAAGAAGAGTAGTCTGTTAGTATAGATGTCTATGTATAAGACTGGGTAGGTGAAATGGATGCACATTCTTTCTTTCATTCCAGCAGACCATGCATTCTGTTTCAAGCCAGTATACAGATGCTAATTACAATGAAGATAATTTATGCAAAAAAAATAATTAAAGAGTTGAGGTATATGAAGTCTGTAAGTATTGATGTACGTGCAGAAAACAGGGCAGGTGAAATGGATGCACACTCTTTCTTTTGTACCAGCAGACCATGCATTCACTTCTACAGCAATTAGCCAGCATGCAAATGCTCATTATAATAGAGATAATTTATGCAAAGAAATTAATTAAGAAGTGGGACAAGCGCAGTTTGCTAGTATCGATGGATATGTGTAAGACATGGTAGGTGACATGGGTGCACAGTCTTTCTTTCATTACAGCAGGCAATGCATTGTGCTTTATAGCCATAGGCTAGCATATAGATGCTAATTAGAATGGAGATAATTTATGCAAAGATATTAACTTTGAAATGAGACAAGTGTGGTTTGTTAGTATGGATGTATATGTGCAAGACATGCTAGGTGTAATGGGTGCACACTCACTCTTTCATTTCAGCAGACATTGCACTGTGTTGTATAGCCATATATAAGGCTAGCATAAGCAGTCTAATAGAATGGAGATAATTTATGCAAAGAAATTAATTAAGAAATGAGACAATTGGGTTTGTTAGTATGGATGTGTATGTGTAAGACATGCAAGGTGTAATGGATGCACACTCTTTCTTTCATTCCAGCAGACAATGCATTGTGCTGTATAGCCATAGGCTAGCATATAGATGCTAATTAGAATGGAGATAATTTATGCAAAGAAATTAATTAAGAAATGAGACAAGTGTGGTTTGTTAATTTGGATGTATATGTGTAAGACATGCTAGGTTAAATGGATGCACACTCTTTCTTTCATTGACGCAGACACTATATTGTTGTGGCCATTGGCTATAGGTGATAATTAAAACAGAGATAATTTATGCAAAGAAATTAATTAAGAAATGAGACAAGTGTAGTTTGTTAGTATGGATGTATACGAGTAAGACATGCTAGATGTAATGGATGCATACTCTTTCTTTCATTCCAGCAGACAATGCATTGTGCTGTATAGCCATAGGCTAGCATATAGATAATAATTAATGCAGAGATAATTTATGCAAAGAAATTAATTAAGAAATGAGACAAGTGTAGTTTGTTAGTATGGATGTATATGTGTAAGACATGCTAGGTGTAATGGATGCACACTCTTTCTTTCATTCCAGCAGACAATGCATTGTGCTGTATAGCCATAGGTTAGCATATATATGTTAATTAATTGGAGATAATTTATGCAAAGAAATCAATTAAGAAATGAGACAAGTGTAGTTTGTTAGTATGGATGTAAATGTGTAAGACATGCTAGGTGAAATGGATGCACACTCGAATCTTTGCCTCCAGGAGACAATGCATTCTGGTCTATGGCCATTGGCTAGCATATAGGTGATAATTAAAGCCGAGATAATTTATGCAATGAAATTAATTAAGAAATGAGACAAGTGAAATTTTTTAGTATGGATGTATATGTGTAAGACATGCTAGGTTAAATGGATGCACACTCTTTCTTTCATTCAGACAGACACTATATTCTGTTCTATGGCCATAGGCTAGCATATAGGTGATAATTAAAGCAGAGATAATTTATGCAAAGAAATTAATTAAGAAATGAGACAAGTGTAGTTTGTTAGAATGGGTGTATATGTGTAAGACATGCTAGATGAATGAATGCACACTCTTTCTTTTATTCAAGCAGACAATGCATTGTGCTTTATAGCCACAGGCTAGCATATAGATGCTAATTAGAATGGAGATAATTTATGCAAAGAAATTAATTAAGAAATGAGACAAGTGTGGTTTGTTAATTTGGATGTATATGTGTAAGACATGCTAGGTGTAATGGATGCACACTCTTTCTTTCATTGACGCAGACACTATATTGTTGTGGCCATTGGCTATAGGTGATAATTAAAACAGAGATAATTTATGCAAAGAAATTAATTAAGAAATGAGACAAGTGTAGTTTGTTAATATGGATGTATATGTGTAAGACATGCTAGGTGAAATGGATGCACACTCTTTCTTTGACTCCAGCAGACAATGCATTGTGCTGTATAGCCATAGGCTAGCATATAGATAATAATTAATGCAGAGATAATTTATGCAAAGAAATTAATTAAGAAATGAGACAAGTGTAGTTTGTTAGTATGGATGTATATGTGTAAGACATGCTAGGTGTAATGGATGCACACTCTTTCTTTCATTCCAGCAGACAATGCATTGTGCTGTATAGCCATAGGTTGGCATATATATGTTAATTAATTGAAGATAATTTATGCAAAGAAATTAATTACGAAATGAGACAAGTGTAGTTTGTTAGTATGGATGTATATGTGTAAGACATGCTAGGTGAAATGGATGCACACTCTTTCTTTGACTCCAGGAGACAATGCATTCTGGTCTATGGCCATAGGCTAGCATATAGGTGATAATTAAAGCTGAGATAATTTATGCAAAGAAATTAATTAAGAAATGAGACAAGTGAAATTTTTTAGTATGGATGTATATGTGTAAGACATGCTAGGTTAAATGGATGCACACTCTTTCTTTCATTCAGGCAGACACTATATTCTGTTCTATGGCCATAGGCTAGCACATAGGTGATAATTAAAGCAGAGATAATTTATGCAAAGAAATTAATTAAGAAATGAGACAAGTGTAGTTTGTTAGAATGGGTGTATATGTGTAAGACATGCTATATGAAATGGATGCACACTCTTTCTTTTATTCAAGCAGACAATGCATTGTGCTTTATAGCCACAGGCTAGCATATAGATGCTAATTAGAATGGAGATAATTTATGCAAAGAAATTAATTAAGAAATGAGAGAAGTGTGGTTTGTTAGTATGGATGTATATATGTAAGACATGCTAGGTGAAATGGATGCACACTCTTTCTTTCATTCCAGCAGACAATGCATTGTGCTTTATAGCCATAGGCTAGCTGGGATACCAGGTGCTAATTAGAATGGAGATAATTTATGCAAAGAAATTAATTAGTAAATGATGTGTTTGTGTTGATACATGTACAAAGAACCTTGTACGTTAGAATGATGTCCACTTGACTTCAAAATATAGGAGGAAAGTGGCTTGCAAGTTTTGGCTGCTAGCTTCCACACCATAGTTTTGGCTGCTAGGTTTTGGCTGCTAGCTTCAGCCGAGTCACACTGTCTACAGGACAGCACGTGGTAGAGGCCGTGTGCACAACCTGTACGCAGAGCTTCGAATACACTAGACAGAGTTCGTGTTTCCGTAAATTAGGCATTGAACTTGACAATATAGGCAATAACCAGAATCATCGACCATCGCCTGACAAGTGCACCATAGTCAGCTGTACATGAGTTGCGTGGCGTGGTGAGCAGGTTCCATGGGTATTTATTTTTTGAAACGCGTACTTCAAAGGTCACGAACTCATTTTGCTGCTACACGGCCCGGCACAGATGATTGTATCGTTTTTTGGGCGCATTGAGATACTGTGAAGTAGGTCAACTCGTTCTACATGCAATTTTATGTGAAATATGCAGAATTTATACGCAAACGCGACCTCTGCCAGTCAAGAGCCTGCTCAGCCATTTGCACTTGCATCGACAGATATTGTTGGATCATAATTTTTCAAATGGTTTCTTTTCTTTTTTTTCATTGCGTAATACAGTGGGGATAATGTCAAATTTAGATAGATTGGATTAATTTCGGGAATAAAAACAATGTAATGTCATAAAAGACAATACCCCAAGAAGTACTTTACAAAATGTGCACGCGAGGCAATTCAGTTCATATCTGGTTTTATTTGTGTTCCTATTGAAAATCCCTTGGAAAAGGTTTGTCAACAAGTTGCCGATATTAGTTTCTAAGTTCTTGCTGAAAGGGGGTTGAACCACGTGAAGTTACGTTTCCTCTTACTGTTTCTCCTCTCTCATTGGTTGGTCTTGACATATTAAATCTGTTCGTTGTATCCATCTGTCCTCAGCGCCGTATTTTAGTGGCTTTTTATTTAATAAAGATGCCCTTATCACTGGATATTGTTGAAATGCGTTTGCTTATTGCGTTAGGTATGTTTGATTACAGTTGGCGGGTGATTAGACTGCTCGAGGACATATATTGTTTGGTCGTTTTGTTTACGTTACGGATAGAACTTGCCGTCATTCAGATTAAATTCTCTCTCTCTCTCTCTCTCTCTCTCTCTCTCTCTCTCTCTCTCTCTCTCTCTCTCTCTCTCTCTCTCTATATATATATATATATATATATATATATTCACACGGCTTGTATGAAATGTTGTATACAGAGGTTTGCAGACAACCGTTTGAAGAAGTCAAACGAACTCTTGCAAGGCATCAAACTACTAAAGCTTTATGGATGGGAAAGCATCTTCTGCAGCAATATTGAATCTGTGAGACGAAAGGAAATTCATCAAATGCTGAAATTGGGATGTTTATCGGCGTTGAATGGCAAGTAAGATAATATGAATACGTAACAGAAGTAATCTATCCGTTTAAAGGATGTTGGTCATTTTGAATTTCAGGTGTCGTCAAATATTGAGTGCTTTTTTCTCTTATACCAAATTGTGCACGATGAAAGGGAATGGTTTTGGTTTCCCTAAATATTTAGCAAAGCTTCATGTCTTTCAGTTCGAGGGGCTTACAACTTTGAAGAATTGTCAGCACTTTTCCAGAAAGACGCCTTCTATTTCAGAAAGACCCATGTTGTTAAAAAAGACTTACGTTGCATATCAACGAACTTCCCTTATTTGGGATGGCTACCTGGATCGGCTTAATCAAAGTTGGCAAAACGTGCTACGCATGTTGAAGATTAATCTTTCGGGAATATAGTTCATAATGTTGATCATAACACTTTCAATGAAGCTGCGAACATGTGGCAAAAGTTTAAATTTACATACAAATGCAATATACTGAAACACGTTATCATTTTCAGTACATATCTGGTTACATATTTCAATCGGCCATTAGACCAACAATGAACTGTCAATGGAAATTTAACATTTTCACATCTCATTCCTTTCCTTCAGTGGTTGTGTCGCAAGGAACACCTGTTTTGATCACAGCTGTTGTAAGTATCTCAGCGAAATGTGAATATGTGTAACTTTTCTGATCTGATAGTGTAATGAAAGATAAAGTTTTGAAGTGTCTTTTATTCAATAATAATTTAGGAATGTTGTAAGTTGCATTTATATCTATCGTACACAACAGTTAGGAACATCACTTGTTTTAGTTTGTCCAGATCGTCAGTTTCAGTGTTTTGTGTGAGGAAATGTTGATTGCATTGAGTTACATATGGTATGGTATGTTGTGGCGTGGTTTGGTTTGGTTTGGTATGGTACGGTATGGTATGATACGGTATGGTATGATATGGTATGTTATAGGAGGGGTTAGAATGGGATGGGATAGGAAGGGATTTGGTAGAGAAGTGTAGTGTAGTGTAGTGTAGTGTAGTGTAGTGTAGTGTAGTGTAGTGTAGTGTAGTGTAGTGTAGTGTAGTGTAGCGTAGAGTAGTGTAGTGTAGTGTAGTATAGTGTAGTGTAGTGTAGTGTAGTGCGCCTCTCTTGCTTTTTAAGACAAGTATCATATAGCTGGTGGTGCCGTCATTAGTTTGTGAGTGCGCTTTTACACAATGCGACTCACTACAAGTAACCACTATGTATATTGTCGTCTTTTAAACACCTCCAACATCCAGTCATTTGGAATGTATTCAACGGTGAGTGGAAATGTTATGTCGCCAGAGTTAGTGTTTGCTTCCCTAGCCCTATTCAACCAACTACAAGCACCACTACGACAGCTTCCAATGTCAGTCTTCCACACTGTGAACGCTATTATTAGTTTGAAGAGACTGGAAAAGTTTTTCATTGCAACGGAGATAGAGAGTCACGATGACGGAAGAGTTCCTCTGTCGACCGGTGAGGATGAAGATGGTGTAATGGTTGACGGAATGGCTAGTTCAAAGGTCAGTTTCAAATTGAAGTTGCCTTAGTCCACCTGGCCCTTTCCCATCTGTCAAGCCGTAAGTGACCCTTTCAGGACTCGTTTCGCTTATCAATTGTGATTTTCTAGTCATAAGGGAAGGAATACGGGAAGAGCTCTGAACTATCAAAGATTATGAGACTCTTAAGAACAATAATCGATCATTTAATATGCCATGGTCGATAACTTCAAGGCAAGCGAGCTACCATACTATGTGTAAGAGACCTAACTTTTGCTTTAAACACTAGACGCTTTTCAATCCAAACTATTAAATAAACATCCAGTGTTTCAAAATTATCGCAAGCTTAACAAATATGATTTGTGCAACGTCTAAAAGAAAAAAATAAATCGCAGTCGAGATTAGAGATTGTTACAGTATATCGCATGTTCCTTATGTCGTATTCTTGTGCCGTATTCCTGTCATATTTGTTTCGTCAGACATTGAGTCGACAGTCAAATTGTTCTTCGTATTCATTTGCCGAAAGGTTAGTAAACAGACATGTTCATAAGGCTACGCTAATATAAGTAAATCTGTCTGACGAATGCAAGATACAACAAACTAAAGTAGTATCATTATCATTTACACTGGTGTTTTGTTGTATGTTTGTAATGCTCTGTTCGGCATCGAACACTTTTTTCAGAGAGAGAGAGAGAGAGAGAGAGAGAGAGAGAGAGAGAGAGAGAGAGAGAGAGAGTGTGTGAGAGAGAGAGAATGTCATACACAGATATAAATACAATACAATGGCTTTGCTTCGTGTGCGTTCCTACGTGCGAGTTTAGAATTTGCCGGCTATTCGATAATTTTCTCGTCAGCAGGTTGAAGAATCAAGTCTCAGAGTCAAGTCTAAATCTCATCGACAAAAGTTAGTCGTCACAGACGGTCTCGTCGGTAACGATGGAGATCATCTTCATAATATGTATGGCACTTTCGATACTGAAACAACACGTGCAGATGACACGCAAAAGCTGCCTCGCGATGTTGCAATAAAGGTACCGAATTTATTTAATCAACGTTCATGGGCAAATACGCGCAAAAATAGTTGGTCACGACGTGCATAGCTTGAGAAAGCAATTCAGTGTTGCCCAGTTGCATTCATTGACAGGTCAACCATTGCGCATTGGATCGACATGGAAGGTTGACGAGGCCTGTATCATGCGACTGCAATAAGATTTCATTTTGAAATTGAAGAAATGTTACAAAGAACAAAAGTAGATTATTCGATGCTTATTTGAAAAGAACCTTTCATATTTAGTCACAGTTTTCAAAGAGAGGGGTGTCTTCGTTCTAGCTACGAAGCTTTGAAGTCGTTTATCTCATCAATAATGCTTTGGCGCCTTATGCAGTCGGGTCAGATCGTTTTCTTAAGTGCTGCAAGATGCAATTATATTGAAGCTGAAATGTAAAACGACACTGGTTTGATGACTGAAATAGTATTTACAAACAGGAAATTCTCTGCATATTTCATGACAATACAACTCACTTTAACTACACAGTTTATTTATTTTTATTCTAGATAACAGACGGTAATTTCAGTTGGGACAGTGATGCAGGCAGCCCGATATTATCAGATATAAATGTTGAAATTCCAGCAGGTACATAATGTATTTAATTCGTCGATATTTGAATAAGTAATAAACTTTACTTTTTTCTGGTTTTAAATTTCGATAAGTTTTGTCACCTCATATCATATCAAGCTACGTAATGCAGCTGGGAACTTCACCAGTTACGGTTTGCTCAATATGAGAAGAAGGGCAGTATTGTATTGAAAATAACGTATTACATGGCTGCCTTACAAAGGACGTATACAAGGGGACACGTGAAACAGATGTATGAGACACATAACTTAAAGAAAATAATCGTACCTGCTAGTTAGACAAAATTTCATTTTTTTTGTTTTACTTAAAAAGGGAAGTTAACCATGATAGTTGGATTAGTTGGTAGTGGCAAATCGTCCTTGTTATCAGCGATGTTGGGAGAAATGATTACTACATCCGGTACCGTGCTATTTGACAGGTGGGTTAACAGATATCATCAATAGCACATTGTCGAATTGCAGCGGTCTATCGAGAGGTGATGAAAAGATCAGTCAGCTTTAGTCCTTTAGACCGAGGAGTAATTTTTTCAACAAGATGATAAACATTTTGCAAGTATCAATTTATATATATAATATATATATATATATATATATATATATATATATATTATATATATATATATAATATATATATTATATATATATATATATGTATATATATATATATATATATATATATATATATATATATATATATATATATATATATATATGTCGTGCATTAGTCAGAGTAATAAAAACGAGAATTGAAAAAGGCAAATACACTTGATCGTTTCAATTAAATGGATTTTACGTTACCTTTTACAGAGGGAAAAGTAAAGTTTCCTACGGTGCACAGAAGGCTTGGATTCAAAATGCAACATTTCGGGAAAACATAGTGTTCGGCGAGCCTTATGATCATGAAAGGTGGGACAAAGTTAACGTAAATTTCAAGCAAAATTCACTCGTTTGCACTTGATAGCAGTATTTTATACCAAGAGACTAATTTGCCTATCTAATCAGTTCACACAAGATTCTATTATAAAGAACAACAAATAAATGCCGCGAGACGTACTCATACGCAAGTAAAATTTGCGATATTAGACTGAAGAAGATTTTATCTTCAGATATTACATAAAAATTTGACAAGATATCGCTCAAAAGTCTATGGCTGATATACGATAGATGCAAGCAGAAGCAGTAGATTATTTCTAATTAGCTCATTAAAAACTTTTGTAGTTATGCAACTAACTACCACATCACGCCCAATAACATACAAGCAATACTTTCCTGATATGATGTAGACTAAGCAGTTGTTAATCATTATGTGTTTATATAGCTTTTAATGTTGGTCGCTGCCTGTTACATTATCAGCAAAAGAAAAGTGAAATCCCAAGTTTGATATTCTGACATTACAATATTTTGGAAATCAGTCTCAGTTTCATAGTTATTCTGTTACATAGTTAAACGAACATTTATTCTTACTTGTAAGCAAATATATTCGGAATCCTACGCAGAATCTGTACTCAACTAAAGGATGAGATTAAGACAAAATTAATCATGTTTTGATTTTAAGTTGAATGTACTACTGAGCCTAAACTACATGATCAGTATGCGTTGTTTATCTTCATCTCCTGCCATTGCAGTTACTGTATCAACGGAAAATAAGTACATTTCATATCCATTCCCGGTTTCTTATCAGATACCATACAGTAATTAAAGCGTGTGCCTTGCAACCTGACCTTGACATTCTACCAGCCGGTGACATGACGGAGATTGGCGAGAAAGGTATTAATCTCAGCGGAGGACAGAAACAACGTATAAGCATCGCCAGGGCATTTTACAACAGATCCGACATCGTTATCTTGGTTCGTAAAATCGCATTACGAATTATTTCTACGCTGTCAGAATTGGAAACAGTGCACGATTGTACCACAGTCCCTCCGCACAGTGGTTGGACGGACTATGATTATACTTACATTGTACTCTGATATATAGATCAATAATTAATTTACAAGACATGAAAGTATGTCATATAAATATGTGAATACTAGTCTTCATCCGTATCAATTAAAGAGCTTACATGCATGTGAGTTACTTTTAATCATACTAATATATTTAGCCATAATTCACATATTTGTTTCTTGCAGGATGATCCTCTAGCTGCATTAGATGTTCACGTTGGTAGTCATGTCCTCTACGAAGGGATCATTAATTTGTTATTGCAAGAGAATCGAACAGTCCTTCTTGTCACTCATCAACTGCAGTATTTGAATTACGCTAACAAGGTATGAAATGCTGTTCACTTGTAATGGTATTGCCGCATATGTAAAATGTTTGTTCGCTTGTCTGCTGGTACGAATGCACCTCTATATGTCTCCCTGTATGTAATTATGTGTATGTATGTATGTATGTATGTATGTATGTATGTACAATTGCATTCAGCAAACTTCAATTTGAGCGTTCATCATCATCAACTACGCATTTGCAATTAATTTGTGGCCTTCTGTTCAGTTATGCACATGTTTAGTGTTAAAAAATCGCCATTTCTGGCAGAGTAAACTGACCATACACTTTTCAAACTGTCTGTCACAATTTCTTAGGTCATCGCCATGGAGAACGGTAAGATATTGAGACAGGGTAATCTGAAAGACATCAAAAAACACGAACCAGCTTTGTACGCCGAGTGGATGAAGACAATCACACTAATCAGCGAATCGGATCGTGAGAGTGCGTCTGATCAAGACACTATTGAAGAACGGAGGAAACTTGTCGAAAGCATTTCAAAATCTACGGAGAAAGAGCACAAAGGTTTGAAGTTTGATATTTCGTACAACACTTTCATGCATCTTATCCTGAATTTAAACTAAGCGCCGACCTTTTATCTATCTGGTCGATTTTAATTTCATAAGCTATTACTTTTGGCCGAACACTTCCTATGCCTGACATCAGAATGTAGGTTGATCTTATATTCGACTGTATTCAGTTTTAAATTTCATAAGAGCAATCACAAAGTCCCTTGTTGATTACCATTGATAGTTACAGACGGAGAAGAAGGCAAATTTATAGAGAAAGAAGAACGTGAGCGTGGGTCGGTTTCGTGGCGAGTGTACTGGGCCTACGTCAAAGCAATGCACGTACCCATGGCAGTTCTCACACTGTTTCTGTTGGTCGCACAAGCTACTGCACTGATGGGGACACATTTTTGGCTGTCTGTATGCTCTGATTCAACGGAAAACATTGACAATTCGACCACACAGGTAAATTATTTTCTAGTTCATTAAAGTTTAGCAATTGGTCATAATACTGAGTTCACTTTTGCCGTTTAAAAGTACACAGGTTTATTGTGATCATAATTCAGCGCATCATCATCATCGTCGTCATCATCATCATCATCATCATCATCATCATCATCATCATCATCATCATCATCATCATCATCATCGTCATCGTCGTCGTCATCATCATCATCATCATCATCATCATCATCATCATCATCATCGTCGTTGTCGTCGTTGTCGTCGTCGTTGTCGTCGTCATCGTCTTCGTCATCGGTAGGAGTGGCTTCTCCACTTTGCGGATTACTCAACTGGCTTACTCAGAGGTACTGAGAACCTCAAAAGTATTTACTGCACGTATAGAGTTCGTTTGAACTACTGAAGTATCAGGTGAGTCAAGGAAACACTTCGGCATGTACTAAGAGAACAGCTTTAATGCGGTGTAACGATCACCAAAGTACAGAGCAACATGTGTTCAAACACAAAGCCTTCTGGGAGTTAAGGCCATGCAAAATAAACAATATGTATAACTGACAGTTCCGACACGACATATTTCCTCCTCCATAGTAATAATTATTTTTATGTGCATGCAGATAACGCGAATAAACACAATAAACATCAACAACAATTTATGAACTTATTGTCAGAAGTACAGTGTCCGAGTAAGTTCAAATCAAGGTCTGTCTCAGGTAAGAACATAGTCTTTCAAATACGCTGGTAGACGAACAGTACGTTGAGGTCGTCCTGTAGATTGTTGATCATGAGTAGATGTTCCTTCCAATGGATAAACTGGTAGTACCATCATGTGGGTGGACGTGATGTCAAATGTCGCAGTGGATGGAGTATGTTGATAGGAACGTGATAACCTTTGAACATTCCATGTAGTTCCATCATCCAGTCTGAACGTTGACTGATCTAGTGATTTGGCGATACTGTTAGGTTGTGAGAGTGTAGCTGATAGTTTATGACTGCGGTTAGGTCGCTTGACTCTCACAGTGGATCTCTGACTTTAGATCATCTATTTCTCTCTTCTTTATCGCTGATGGTGGCTTCAGCTGATCAAGTGGTAAGCGTAGCTGACGATTGATCATTAGCTCTGCAGGAGATTTCTGAGTGATTGCATGTGGCGTTGCTCGATAGTTCTGAAGTATGGTGCTAATACACTTTGCGAATGGTTTCCCTTCCGCGAGATTTGCCTTAAGACCATTCTTCAATGTTTCATTGAGGTGTTCCACTCCTCCATTGCATTGTGGATTGTAGAGTGCTGTTAGGTTGTGTTTGACCCAAAGTGATGAGAGATAGTTTTCGAATTCACACGAGATGAATTGAGGACCATTATCAGTAGTGATGGATTCAGGTAAGCCCCATCTGGCAAACAGCTCGTCAAGAATCTTGATAAGCACTGTAGAGGTGACTGTTTCTGTAGTTTCTATCTCCGGCCATTTAGAGTGGAGATCGTGGACTACTAAGAAATGTTGGCTGCGAGGAGCTGCAACTACTTCTCCAAAAATGACGATCTGTATAGATTGCCATGGTCAAGTTGGCCAGGGAGTAGGCTGTAGAGGTGGATGTGACGGTTTTGACGATTTGCCACTGATGGCGCATGCTTCACAATTACGGACAAAGTCTTCGATCTGTGAATCCATACCCGGCCACAAAACATTCTGCCTACATCGTTGCTTCATTCTGACCATTCCTGGATGAGCTTCATGAGCCATGTGGAGGAGAGAGTTGGGAATAACTGCTCTAGATCCCCTTGCTATGCAGTAGTCGTTCCATATGGTAAGTTTGTCCCGGAGTTTTGCAAACCCTTTAAATCTAACGAGACACTTCTAGGCCAACCATCCACGATGTACTTCCTGACTGACTGCAGCACTGGATCCATGTGTGAACTTGTGCGCAGTTCGTCTGGTGTGACTAGGTTATCCAAATTTATTTCAAGGATGTTTTGATCCGACTCTATTCCACAGAGTAATCTTTGTCTGACAGGTGACTGAGCTTGTCTGCGACAAAGTTTTTGTTGCCTGGTAGGTGTCTGTCCATCTGTAGATGCGTAGAGGTTTGTGACCAGATCCTTTCGTTGCTAGTAGTGTTTTCAGCGATTCGTGGTCGGTAGTCGCATTGTACGTACGCAGTGTATACCTACGGCCATCAACAATATATGCCAATGTTCGGATGCATATACACAAGCTAATGCTTCCCGTTCACTGGCGGAATATTTACGCTCAGCTGGAGAGAGTGTTCGTGACGCGAACGCTACTGGCTTCTCTTCCCATTAATGCATTGAGATAACACGGCACCGACTGCATAACCAGAGGAATCAGTGACCACAAAGTTTCGGCATCTGGATTGAAATGTGCAAGCACAGGAGGTCATGCAATCTGTTGCTTCAGGTTGCTGAATGCCTCACGCTGTGTTTCAGTCCAGACCCATGGCTCTTCTTCCTCTGAGTAGCTTGCGAAGTGGTTCAGCTGTATCAGCATAGTTGGGTACGAACTTCAAGTAGAAGTTTGTTGTGCCCAGGAATGACTGAAGTTCCTTGACATTTGTCGGTTCTGGTAGGTCCATGATAGCTTTTGTGTTTTACTGGAGTGGCAACACCCCAGCAGATGATACTCTATAGCGTACGAAGTCTACTTGCTTTTTGAGATTTCACACTTCTCCTCGTTGAGGGTGAGGTTATACCTTGTCAATTCGTTCAGTACAGCATTGAGGTTCTCGTCATGGTTGTCCTGATTAACGCCATGTATTGCGACATCGTCGATGCGGTGTAGATTGCCTCCACACGTACTTAGCACTGCTGCGAGCATCTTTTGGAAAGCTCCTCGTGCCAAAGACAGTCCATATGGCATCTTTTTGTACTGGAAGACGCCTTCATGTGTTATGAATGCAGTGAGGTATCTGCTTTCTTCAGCCAGTGAAACTGGTAAGTAGCTGTGACGCAAGTCAAGTTTGCTAAATACCGTAGATCCATGAAACTCTTTTGTCATTTCACCAAGGTCAGGAAATGGGTACTTGTCTGGAATAATGGCTTTGTTGACCTCACGTAAATCAATACATAGGCGGATCTCTCCTGTTTTACGGCGAGTTACCACTAGGTTTGAAATCCAGGAGTCGAGTCTACTCTCTCAATGATGTCAAGTTTCTCTAGCCTACGTAGTTCTTCCAAAACTTCGGCCCGGATGCTTAATGGCAGAGGACGTAGTTTCTGCGATACGGGTGTGACGCTTGTATCCACACGTGGTCTGTGTACAAAGCTGGAGATTTTACCTAGCCCTGTAAACAATTGAGGAAACTTGTCTTTCACTTCAGAGCCTACTGAGTTCACTGGTATACCATGTCTGCTGATCTGGAATCCAAGTGCATTGAATAAGTTGATACCCATGAGGTTGCTGCCTTGTCTTGTTATGTAGAACGGGAAGTTGTCTACTCTCTGTTCTTCATACTGCACAGTCAGCTTTGCGATACCAATAACCGATATAGTTTCCCTGTGTAGCTAGTCAGTACTTGGTTTGTAGCTGTGAGTGGGACGTGTCTGAAATGTTGCTGGTACAGCTTCTCGTTCATTATAGAAACTTTAGCTCCAAGATCGATCATCAAACTGAGACTGACTCCATTTATTGTAGTAGCGCAGGACTTAAATTTACTGTCAGCAGGTGTACTGCCTGAAACTGTGTAAACATATGTCTCTTGAGTCGGTTCATACAATGTATCGATTTGCTTGACTCTGCGAGTTGCAGAGCTTCTACACACTCGTCCAAAGTGACCAACCTTGTGACATTTACTGCATTTTTTCCCACGAGCGGGACAGGTAGGATGACGTGTGATATGACTGATGCCGTATGTTTGTGGGTTCGAATCCGATTGAAAACTATCCGTAATGACTATCGGCCCCCCAGTTGCCGCAAACAACATTTTTACTTTGTGTGGCCCGATCACTGGAATCGCCATTTGCAGACCATTTTTCGCGGGTTTTCCGGCGGCTGTTACCCCTGTTGTTTAATCCTTTATAGACACCTTGTACTTTTGTTTCTGGCTCTTGCTTCACTTTGATTGGCTTAATACTGGGTGTAGAATCAATCCCAATGACATGTGAATCAGCGAGGGCACTTTCGATCTGCTCAGCAAGTGTTACTACTTTTTCTAGGGTTAGGGTGTCAGTCTCCATGAGTAAACGTTGTCTGACTCTAGTTGAGTTGGTTTTTTTTTCGATTAACTGGTCTCGGACCATTTCATCGGCGAGGCTGCCAAAATTACATTGGGCTACAAGCTCTTTCAGGGTAGCGACATAACTTGCCGTGGACTCACCTGGTCTCTGGCCTCTTTGCCTGAAGCGATGGCGCTGTACGATTATGGATTTCCGTGGACCAAAATGAGACTCAATTTTGTCCACAGCATCCTTGTACGTCGGACAGTCTCCCAGAGAGTGAAATATTCGTTGCCCTTCCACACCTAAGCAGTGGAGTAAGACCGCGCGTTTTCTACCATCTGCTACTCCCTCCTCGTCTAGTCCTGTGGCCGTCATGTAAGTTTTGAAGCTTGCATACCATCTTTTCCAAGGAATTGGTGGGTCGCCAGGACTTGAAAGAAACGGAGCTGGTGGTGGGAGGTGTGCTTCAACCATCCTCGTCGCCAAAATGTGGTATCGGATGAGTCAAGGAAACACTACGGCATGTACTAAGAGAACAGCTTTAATGCGGTGTAACGATCACCAAAGTACAGAACAACATGTGTTCAAACACAAAGCCTTCTGGGAGTTAAGGCCATGCAAAATAAACAATATGTATAACTGACAGTTCCGACACAACAACTTCATAGAGTGTATTTCGTAGAAGACAGGCTTACTCTAGCACTCGCCAAAGATACAGCTTCTTTCGTGTCTCTGTGTGTCTTGGTATTGGGAGAGGTTTAAGATTGTCGTTCGTCTGATATAAATAGTCGAAGCACTAGCTTTTAGCTCGGTTCAATGATACAAAAATCTGAAGTTAAGATAAATGATTTCTCCAACCACATGTACATACGGTGGTTATATGCATTCAGTGTTTACTGTCAACACATTCAACCCCAGGACAAATGTTTAGTTGTTTATTCTCATGGTCCGTATCTCCGATGTATATCGTTCACGATTTCTAACCTGATTATTTTCCTTTATGCAGAATTAGGAATAACAGGATGATATTCAAAGACGGAGGAGAACTCTTTATGTAACAATCATCATCATCATCATCATCATCATCATCATCATCATCATCATAATCATCATCATCACCATCATCAAGGAGTTGATTGGTTGAATCGATCGATGACATCATCAAGCAAACTATGTTGGTTCTGAACTTTTCAGGAAGAATATAATGCCGAATTACAGTACTATCTGGTAGGCTACACTGTGATATCCTTGGTGTACATCCTAATCATAGCAGCTGCCTGTGGTTCTCTTGCTATCAGTGCCATTGTAGCCGCCAAACGACTCCATATCGACTTGCTACGTAATATTGTTAATGCACCAATCAGATTCTTCGACACAACCCCGACTGGTCGTGTTCTCAATCGATTTTCGAATGACACCAACACAATAGACCAGGTAAAGTCGAAACTGTCTAATGAGTCTCTTCACAGCTGTAGATCAGACAACGCGACAATCGACAATTTTCCGTCCCATCTAGAGTACTAGTAAGGTTAAGGTTTTACCTACCATACAGAATGAATAAATTTTACAGCATACTCAACGACACAATTTGGGGTTTTAGCCGAGGTGGTTGTAACGCAGATGTATTAAATAGGTGAATCCATACCGTGCGTTGTGGGTTCGAATCCGAATGTAATGAATTATCACACCGAGTGACCAACGACTTGCGTTCAACTGTGGTGAAGACTGCTTATAAATTAATTATAAATTATAAATTCTTATAAATGATTATAAATTCATATTCATTATTTTTCCATTTCAGCGATTATGGCAAACATTAAGACAATTTTCCATGGCCGGTTTACAAGTACTATCGGTCATCTTGGTCAATGTAATAATCGTACCAATATTTGCCGTTTTAATAATACCGGTGGTGATAGCATTTTGCATCGTTCAGAAATTCTACCTCACAACGTCGAGGTATGTTCTTGTATTACCTGCTCAGTCCATAGACATATGTAATTGATAATCTCTAAGCGGATTACGCATACTCTTTAATGTATACATTTAACATATAAGTACTTTTTCCATTCATACACACACAAACACACACTCAGACATAGATAGATAGATAACATTTATCAACTTATACAAAATATGTAACACATGCATATAAAACGTCATATCTAGCTTTCTGTCTATCTATCTATCTATCTTTCTATCTATCTATCTATCTATCTATCTATCTATCGATTTCTCTATCGATCAATTGATTTCTCTCTAATTTATATATATATACATTATAATATGTAATATATAAAGCACAAATATATATAAAATATTGTATATAGTATAAATATATATATATATATATATATATATATATATATATATATATATATATATATATATATTCCGACTTAGTTTCACATATTTCTTATGTATTATATATAACTCTAGCAAAGATATTGTGGTTATTCCACAGGGAACTTCAGAGATTGGACAGTGTAACGAAGTCACCAGTTTTCGCTCACTTCTCAGAAACGTTGGGAGGATTGTCGACTATCAGAGCATATAGGTAAACTCGAATAACTATCAAAATACACTATATCCCTCCCCATATCGTTTTATTTGTCGGAGACATGGTACGCACTACTTTACTTGCTGCTATATGTTCTTCGCGCCTGTCTTTCCAAGAACTACCACCGCCATGTACAGGCATGTCTGTCACAGGCGTTTTACCATGTAGCGTATGCGTACGTACGCATTCCAGGAGGTATCATTTTCTTCCGGCCAGCAAAAAATAAGAGCACCACCAATATATTGCCTGATACTAACAGCGCTATCTACAGGCATGCCTATCATAGGCTTTTTACTGTGTATATACGTACGTACTCGAGGTGGTATCATTTTCACCCGGTCAGCAACAAACAAGAGCACCACCAACATATTGTCTGATACTTCCACCGCTATGTACACGCATGCCTGTCACAAAACGTTTTACCATGAATATACATACGTACTTACAACTGAATAACTATACCGTTAGCAGCTTTTTGCTCACTCACCACGACATTTGCTAATTCAGAAACCACATAATATTTGACCAATAATAAATGTTCATGAAAATCTATCTGGACCTCTAGTCGACGATTACGTTAAGTTATTAGAATCCTATACCAATGGCGTGGTGCAAGGGGGACGTTACAAATTTTCCAGTCAAAACCAATGTTTTAAGGGAAAAAACTGCTCAGCCACTTTCCAAGAAGCTTAGAAAATATGTTGGTACTTCAGATGTCAAATAAAATAATTCCGAATCAAAATTTAGAGAATTACCCAAAACTTTCTTTTGTACGATTTGTAGGTGTGAAAGAAGATTCCGAGCGGAACTTTTGAGAAGAATTGACTATAATAACGTGGCGTATACGCATGCAGTATGCGCTACGCGATGGCTTTACATAAGGCTGGTGAATAAAATGTCATGGTTTTTCATATTAACATTATTCTCGGTCTGTGCATCATGAACAACTGTCTTCAACAACTGTCTTCTTTATGATGAGATTTTTTCCTTCTTTTTCGGCTGACGTTAGGATCAATTTGTAGATTTGCAATAAGGGTTTACTTTTAAATGACAGACTGATAGATTTCCAGTCCCTGACTTCGAGCTAAAACTACATTGTGACGGATTTTCAAATGTTTAACTAAATGTGTACATGATGGAACGAAATTTCTGTGCACTCGAATAATATCCTTTGTCGATGTTTTTCAATCTCTCAATGGTAATACGAAATAATTTAGAGCTTCTAGTGTGAAATCATCGTATAATTTCTGGCAAATCTGTTGCATTTTACTTCAAAGGAAACTATCGGCACTATAGTTGTATTCATGTCCGCCATGACCACGCTTATCTCGTGTACACTTGGTGTGCTGGAACCAAGCTTCGTAGGACTGGCTATAACCTATGCCCTTACGGTAAGCTGAAACAGATCACCCATCATTATATTGGAAATAGTTATCTGTTCATCTACTCTTTGCGCAATTATCTTGCACTTCTATTTACAAAGTTTCGAATTTGCCGATGTTATTATGTTATGCATGTTACTGTTTATTATTCACATCGATTAGGATATTCAGTGGGACTCACTATTTATTCAAACAATTGAAACTGAAAATCAAACAGAAATTCTGATGATTGGAATTGTCGTAGATATTTGTATTGCAACAAATATTTGCTTACGTTTATCTTTTTCCGAATATGTTATCGAATTTTCTTCGCCAAATTATAGTATTTTAGATGCATTTTTTTGAAATATGGTAATAAGGCATACGCATCGATAGGATTTTCTTAATGAATCCGTTTCTGTATCGTCAAAGATATCTGTTCAACTGAATCTGGCCGTCCGTCTCATGGCTGACACCGAAATGCAGATGAACGCTATGGAACGAGTTGAATACTACACACACATTGACTCGGAGCAATATGAAGGTCTGTACAATGTTGCCTTCATGGACAAGGTCGCGGTGTAGTGTTTCCCTGTACAATTTCAATACATCCCTCTAACAGTACGATGAATTTTTAGCGTCACTATAAAATGTACTTCTATTTGCATAGCAACAAAGGCAATTACCTGCACAAAAACAAGGTCTACTGTTTCATCATAGGCTTTTGTGAAAGTGGAATAGAGTCAATCAAATACTTACACTAAAATGTCTAGGTATTTTTCGTGTAATGTAAGGTTGGTTTACCGACAAAGCAAGGTCACCACCACAATATCGTGTTGTGTACATAATAAAAAGCTGAACACTTATAGCCATCGATGTATCTGTAGAATCGTAGGTATAGTTATATTTTTCGGGAGGTGTGATTCGCACATTATTACGCTTTGCAAACGAAGAAGATTCGACTATCTGAAGGAAATATTTATATAAGATCAATAAACGAAGAGTAAGATTATTTCAATTTGGAAACGAATTTAGATCTCCCTTGTCGCCATCAATTTTTTAAAATTGTGCACTTTGATAGATCCTATATTTCAAATTCTCTAAGAGACAAGAGGGAAAGGGCGTTAAAAAGAAATTCAAAGAAGTCAAAGGGGTTTTCTTGAATTTAAAACCCTATCAACATCGCATCATCGATCACAGTGAATAGATTGTAATGCCGGCGATACCTCAGGTACTTTCAACTGTCACGTTTTTTCTCACAATTTTGTAGGCGTTCAGTTAGTGCCAACCAGCTGGCCAGATAGTGGTAATATTGTAATGGAGAATCTATCTGTGAAGTATGCCATTGACCTCGAACCTGTACTTCACAATGTCAACGTGCACATCAAATCTGGCCAAAAGGTAAATATTATAACCTCGATTGTTCGATTACTTGTACACAGCCTTCCATACCACTGGCCATGGTTATTTAAACTTAAGAGTTAGTATCTATGAATATCGAAGTATGGTTTTCCGCTGATGTTTGTTATTTAAAGACAAGTCGAGGATTTCTCTTTGCTTCATAGGTAGGTATCTGTGGACGAACGGGAAGTGGGAAGTCTTCTCTCATGTTGGCGCTGTTTCGGATTATCAAGACTTGCAAAGGTAAAGTTGTCAGGATTTTCTCTATAAACGCTCGTATGGGAAAATCATTTTTATTTCTCGTTTTAAATTTAACATAGAATCTCAATCTGGAAGTGAAAAGTGAACCACTGGATCGTGGGAGGGGCGGTCAAAAGAGCAGATTTGCCCAGCTCATTTTCAGAAGAATTCGAATCGCATGCAAAAGACATTCGCATGATGGTAGACTTAAAAAATATCGGTCGGAATCTGGGTTTAGATGGTCGGAAGTATGTCTGCGTGATGCAAAACAATGTGCATTTTGGCTTGTCGATTACTCACCGCATCCCAATGTCACAATCGTCAAACGAAAAAACATGTATTCAAAATATCACATAGAAAGTAGGGCAAACAATATAGTAAAATGTTAACATCCCAAAGTGGGAATGGCTTTTGTGGCGTTTATGCAAGTGGGGTATGATGATGTTCAGAAAACGGAAAATACTTAGAATTATGATGTCAATGCTGAGACATGGGATAATTTTAAAACAAATGTAACGCGATTCTGACTTTTAAATCTCTTTTCGACAGACCGGTTTAATACACAGGTTGACAATTCAAATCAAAGAAGAAATTACAGAATTAGAACGCCTTAAAAGTTGTTGTGTTCAATTGTTTTAGGTCGTATTCTTATTGATGACGTCGACATATCCCATGTCGCTTTGCGAACGCTTCGTACCAGATTGGCTATCATACCCCAAGATCCCGTTTTGTTTGCTGGCACAATTAGGTAATATTTTGATTTCCGATATCACAATGAAAATACTATTTCGCAAGTTACAAAGACATTGTATTTTCATCTTGTGTTAATTGATCCATATCCCCATACTATGCATCAAATCTTTGTATCCTACATATCATTTTACTTACAGCATGTGATTATATATTACTCCCATTAATTTATTTTGTAGAATTAATGGAGATTACAACCTCAATCAAAGGGATACAGCATTCTCATTTATACTAACTAGTTAATATCCTCGCAGATTTGTACAAAGATAAGATAAACTCTGTCCCTTATTCATGTTGAACTCACTAATCGCTACAGGCCAGCCATTTCAACATTAAGCGTTCTTATATTTACACAGGAAGGGAAATCTTTTTCAACCGTTTTCTGAAAGGACCTTGAAAGAGTATTATAAAATATTCATAATAACTTATTCCAGCCTTGCAGACTTGCATTCGTTCTCACTCTACGTATTTCAAACAGGAACTTCCTCACAAAGTTACCAATAGACTCCGGTTTTTTAATAAATGTCAGTGATGTAATATGTTATAGGTTCATACTTTATTTACAATTATGCTCGTACTTAGTTAATCTAATATAAAGACTCCATGATGACACATTGAACAAATCGTTTACTATGGCGTCCCGCCTTTTTAAAGCGAAAGCCAAGCCAAAATAGAGACCAATGGTCTCTGGATATAATGTATGTCAGTTTTATATTGATTTGAAGGTTCAACTTGGACCCAGAAGGTGAACACTCTGATAAGGATTTGTGGACTGCGCTGGAAATCGCACAGTTAACAACTACTGTGAATGAACTTGATCAGAAACTTGGTAAGAATCATTGCGTATATTTAAAGGTGACACTCGGAGTATTTCGATATCGCTAGGCAATGTTATGAAAGGGCATGGTAATTACAAATCAATCACGTTAAGAAATGATACAAGATTGCCATATACAATTTTGTTTTTTCACCACCACCATAAAAAGATTTCATCGCTTTGTACGATGACCAATGCGCTTTGTCACTCATATGTTTTTGATGGTAACGGTTCTTATGTGTGTAAATACATAAATGTTAAGGTACTGTCTTGTACACGAAATGACAGAATCTCAAGTATCCGAAGATGGAGAAAACTTTAGTCTTGGTCAGAGACAGTTGTTTTGCCTAGCTAGAGCATTTCTTAGGAACGCCAAGATACTTATCATGGATGAAGCGACAGCAACCATTGATATGCAAACGGTATGTGATGTATATTTTAACAGTCACTGAATATGTAGAAATTAGCCGGCGATAATATTTGCCTGCAATGATACCAATCATTTCGCCAACCTGCGCTCTTGTCTTGAAGAGTGGATCATCTGATCACAACTGCTGACTATGCTCACTCAGCCTATGATTACTGATCTTAACTGTGTCGTAACTGAAGGTAATTGTTTCTTAAGCCCAGTAGACCCGTAATGTGATTTTATTGTTTAGCAGGAAATTTTTGGCAGAAATCTTCATCGTTCGAAAGCGGAAAATTAACAACACAAGTATCCATTGAATGTTAATTTCAAAGCACCATACTTATTACGTACGCTCCATGGCTTTCTTAAAATCATATCTGGACTTATATTTCTGACAAAGATTATATCCAGTTTTGTGAGTTCATAAATCTATCAATTGAGTTAATCACTTTCAAGTAATATTTTAATTAAGTTCCAAAACAGCCAGCTGTTTCAAGTCAAATGGTATTATGACCGGTTTCACTACCCAATATACATAGTGCTCTAACATTTAGTCTCGTCACAGAAATATATGAATTACTGATGCAACCGTGTAGCTGTAATTTTTAAAAGAATGTGAGTCATGGTGACATTAGAATTAACAAAGTGTCACTAATGGGCATCTCCGTAAACATTTCTCCTCATTCCCTTCCAATGCAATTATAGGATGCAATTTTGCAAGAGGTTGTCGCAATGGCATTTGCTAACAGAACAGTGCTGACAATCGCGGTACGTAAACGTGTTCTTTAACGATCATTCTTCACTTTATCGCTTTGAAAGTCGTGAAGAACGTTTGTTTGGAAGAAAGCTCGAACAGCCGAACTATTTGCGATGCAAGGGATTAATTACAAACACATTAGAACAGTGATAAATTGTCTGCTCTTTATCATTCCTTTCATATCAGTCCGGTATTTGCGTGTTTTCGGGTCTTTTCCAAGCTTTGCCAAAGATTGGTCTAGAGTTTTTATTGTTATTAAATCTATATCTATTCGGTTCGTCATACAGCATCGAATTTCGACCATCATGGATTCTGACATG
Organism: Ptychodera flava; assembly: GCF_041260155.1. Classification (NCBI taxonomy): domain Eukaryota; kingdom Metazoa; phylum Hemichordata; class Enteropneusta; family Ptychoderidae; genus Ptychodera; species Ptychodera flava. Next base: position 40,033,833 of record NC_091933.1, on the reverse strand, counting down.
GTACTGGTGTTGAGTGAAGGCCGTGTTATGGAGTATGACACACCAGAAAATTTATTACGGAAAGATGGCGGTATATTTGCATCGCTAGTCCATGGAAGCCAATGAACGTAGAGAAAGTACAAAGTCCACAATATGACGTCTTGGATGTTGTTGTGGACTGTCAATAAGATTTGAACTAAATTTGTTCTAGTGTTTTCTTTTCTGTCACAATATAAAAACAATACATCACTTTCATTCCTCTTTAGCGCAATAATAAAGTTGAATATGTCTTAAAAGTTACACTGACACGATCGGATCTCTATATTATTCAAATTTCTAAAACGTGTTAGGTGCTCTATAACTGATTGTTGCAATATTACTAATCAGTCATAACGATAAGTGCATTGCTTAAAGAGAAAAGAATATGAGTTTACATTTGCAGATTAAACCTACATTAGTTCATTATCCAATTATCAAAAATTAGTTCCGATCGTGTTCACTTTGAAATTTAAGACCAAGCGTACATTACATCATCTTTACAACGTTTTCGAGATCTTTTTATGCATTTTCGAATATGGCTTTCCATAGAACATGACATGTGTGCAATGTTTGACTACAAAATTTAAACATAATTTGAGAAATAATATTCATATTAAACATTAAATTGAAGATCGAGATCATTAGTAATTCAGCGTGAACAGAAAGAATATAATAAATTTTAAATAAGTCGTTAAATGAATTACGGTCATTCTGATCATGCTGTCTACGCAAGATATGGAATAGAGTATTCAACTACAATTCTATTATATTTGATCTTCAGAGATTTATCAAAAACGTTATCTTTTGTAAAACTGTATACCCATTTGTATGCCCAGCAAACGAAGTGTTTTAACTTTTGATGTCACTTTTTATGTGATAACTTTTGATAGTATTAGAGATTTGCTTTCTGTCAATGGAGCTGGCATTTATTGTGGGAATAAAAGAAGGTGCAGACATGTGTTATCCATAGATACGTGTAGTGAGTTTAAGAGCAGTGAAATCACGAAAGCTGTAATAAAATCACGTACGGAAACACCATATCTGACAACATGCGCTAACAGTCGTCGGTCATAAGTATCCAGAGTTCATCTTTTATTGCATCGTACCAATAAATTTACTGAGCCTATAGTTACTATCAGGGAGAACCTGTAAATAAGGATCGCATGTTATCTTACATCGGAATCCAGTTGTCTGATGATGCCTCAACATTATTTCACATAGTCCCTTGACGTAGAATGCACCTCCGGGACAGATATTCAGAATCTCACATATTTACTATAATTTTCTGGTCTGTCGTGCATTTATTTTTAAGTATACTGACTAAATGAAATCTTGCATTTTTGTAAATTAACAATTAAATATCTCTCCATTGAGTAAATACAGGGAAATGGCACCCATTTTGAATTTCCAACTATTTATTTTCAGTTTATCTGTTTCGCTAATTCCAAACTTTGTACGATACCTCCAGTTGTAAAATTTGTTTTTTTTAGGGAAGGGGCTTAGAGTGATCCAAAGTTCGCTGCAACAAACTTTAAATCTTTCTGTTTCAAGGCTCTCATTATCTCATTAATGTAATCGTTTTAACAACTCACCAAACGTTGTTGCCTGTAAAGTAGCAGAGTCTGACACTCGTACATGACACCACCCAATATCTTTAGTTATGGATACTTTAGCACGGGTCGCTGGCGCGGGACACTCTTGCTAACTAGCACGATTGAACTTATTGTATATACCTGTAAGTACGATATCTCTTTTTGATAACTTGATCAGATGGCATAATGTATGTACTCAAGGTACAACACAGAATCGACTTCCCTAGAAAACTACACTATACAGGCTGAAATTATTTTCGATTTCCCTCAATGCAGACCTACACATGATCGCCACTCACAGACTTTACCAGCATAGTCTGAACACACGATATCCTTTTCACTGACGTTCACAAGAACAGTATAAGTTGGGCTGTTTGTATAGTTTATATGATACGCCTTCTTTCCTATCACTCATATATTAAGGGCGTCACTTTTATAGTCCAATAAATAGTGGACATGTTCGCTCTCAAAAGTAAATATTATACTGTACCAGAAACACGTTCCGGAATTGCACTCTTTCACCGGCTAACGTTTCATTTAAAATCTTGGTCTGGTGTCATGATCTTGTCATGCCGTTTCTACAGTAATGGCCTTCGATTGGTTCTGTTCCAACCAGCTGGAAGCTATGATTACAGTTAACTTCAGCGACTCTGAAAGCTTCCTTCATAATGTCTGCCTTGTTGACCTCGTTAACGTTTGCCATCAGACTGTCTTTCTTGTAGCGTTTACTGTAACTCTGTTCATTCTTGGCTGTTGTACGACCCTACGTCAGCACAAAACCAGGTATCTCCTGACTTACCCAGGGCACGGACTACGATGGCTTCTCACCCTTGGATTGTTTATTGTACTACTTGGTGCAGTGGGAGAGGGAATAATGACTGATCTTACGAGAAACAAAGTGACCCAGCCTCACCTATATCTACCACAATCCCTCGCATTTATCAACTGCATAATCTCAATTGGTTACTATCATCATTCGGAAAGTTGGTGCAGGCCTCGAATGTCCTGGATACTCTTCATCTATTGGACTTTATCGATCTGCTCGGAGACGATACGACTGATAAACTTGCATTACCATGATGCTGATACGTCTATTCTGAGGTTTGATATCGTTATCTGCTGCATTGCTATATATGCGCTCTTGCTTTTGGTGGAATTGAACCTCGTGAGAACAAAGGTATGACATCGTTTGGAGGAAGTCATTTTGATTTTTGACACTCTAGAACTGTAGAATACAATGTCAGACGTGTTAGAGTACTGGTGTACAAGGTCTTACTCCCATCGAACTGCGTGAAGAAAAATGTTTTGTAAAACCAATTTTAATGTTTATCACATGTTAAAGCTAAAGTGTTGGCAATTCCTCATAAATCACGCCGCATTAAACAAGTGGCTGTACATCTGAACTTTAGAGCATTGACTGATATCATACATCGCGTGTACAAATCTGAACAATGAATCCTTACTGACCTTTTATCCGACCAATAAATCTAGTCTGCGTAAATTTGACAAATTGCCAATGTGCCTATCCAATGGCAATGTAGGGCAGTTAAACTATCAAAGTAACCTTTGATACCTGTTGATAAAGATATCTACATAATAGAAAATGCATGTGAAGGGATTGATCAAAACAAATGTGACCATAAACGAATTTTAAGGTAAATGAACTGAGACAGATACAATAATAATTAACGTATTAGACGTATAAATACAAGCAAATAGTGGTAACATGCCACTACCCGAAATGTGGCCGAACGGTTCTGACTGTTGCTTCTCCGCTAGTTGACAGGATATCGTCTGTTGTGAGTTCGAACCCGCACTGCACTTTCTACCCCTGGTTGATAGCTCTGCTGGTTCACAAAATTGTCTTCGAGGCTGTCTTTCGTCTTTCGCCCAATTCAAACGATGCATTCATTGGTTCGATAAAGTTTGTGTGTGCGATGTGTGATAGTGAGTGTGCGAGCTGAGTGCTCTGAACTCTACAAAGTGTGGAGAGGTTACAGTCAGAAATTTTTTTCAAGTTAGCCCGGTCACTGAACCACTCTTTCTTGAGAGTATGGATTTGGCCGAGCGGTTCTGTGTGTTGCTTTTCGACTAGGTGACAGCATACAGTATGTTGTGATTTCGAACCCGATTGAAAACACTGTACAATAGATATATCGAGCTTTGCGTTTTGTTCAAATACACAATTCTTATAACATCAATCAATACTTTTAGATCTTTCATGGCTAAAGTGCCGGGTTTGTCAGAAATATCACAGGAGTAAATACTAACAGCCATTGATATGCTAATTACCATGTATTAGAATTATTGCGTCATCTAGGAGTAGACTCTCATTTCAGTGAAAGTACTTACAGGTATTTCGAACCTGGATACTCACTGCAAATACCAAGATCAAGGAGTTAAGAAATCGATGAGTTCAGAAACATCTATTATAATTATTACTTTGTACTTGAAGTAATTTGTGTTATTATCTATAAAGCTCTGATTTCCGCTTCGAACATTTTAATTTCCCACGAGGACATCTGTATACATACATACATATATATATATATATATATATATATATATATATATATATATATATATATATATATATATATAGGTAACGTTTATAACTATAAATTTAGTTTCATATTTTTTTCCATAATTAAAGGTATTCAAATGGTGTTTTACCGACTCTGAATATCCCGAGGATTTGAAACGCGATGACATGTACTGTATACACCGATACACTGATTGTTATGGAAGACTCTATGTCAGCTGGATAAACTGGTTATTTCGTCTTGGTTACAAACAACCCATAGAAATGACAGATCTTGGATCCTTGCCCGAGGAACACAGCGTCAAACGTCAATACAATATATTGAGGAAAGCGTACAGGGCTGAAAGTGTGAGAACCAATCTTTCATGTTGCGATGACCTATACCTACTTAAAAACTATCTCTGTTGATTGACCAATCAGAGTGCTCAATTCAGGGTGTTTTATCTACTCATAAAGCCTTGGTCACCAAATTCCAGAAACGAATGACAGCGCCGTAGTAAAGTACTGTCCAATCAAAAGTGAACATGTCATATTCTGTAAACATCTGGTACGTTTTAATATTCAAATTTGGTAACACAGCGGAAACCAGCTGCAACACAAAATCTGCTGTGCCCTAGGGCATTTATATAATGTGCCCTAGGGCATTTATAGGATGTTCCATTACATTGGAAGGCTATTTCACAAATAAAAGGTTTAATTCATATCCTAAACATGTTACATTGACAAAGGGGACGGTTGACGTAAACACATTGAAAACGAAAACATATCAGTTAGGGGCGATAGTTTTTAAGTCGGATAAAACCCTCGTACTCGGGCTCTTCTGGTATATAAAGTCCAACCCTACGATAAAATGTCTCGGCCTGCGGCCTCGACATTTTATCGTTGGGTTGGACTTTATATACCAGAAGAGCCCTCGTACTCGGGCTTTATCCTATACTTTATCAATTTGTGTTTCGACATATAAACTGTAAACCCTACGACAGTAGTTTTATCTGATGATTTATATTTGCACATCACAAATTCAAATTTTGAATTTTATGACAAGCCTTTCCAGAACCCAACTCTCTATTCTTAGTGCCTCAAAGGGGTTTTCTCGAGTAGACATCAAATATCGTACGTTACTTGTGTCTACTGCTTTTGCTGTTGTCGATACTCCTACTACTTCACTATTACTAATATTCACAACAAATCACATACATGTATACCTTGCGGACACAATTGTTCGTACTCTGCCTCAAACATATACTTATCTGTTGATTTTGTTGTATTGTTATAGGCACGTGCGAACAAAAAAGGGAATTCACCATCTCTGTTTCTGGCTTTTGGCCGAGCATATGGTTATCGCATGTTCATCTCTTTCTCTCTAAAAGTCATAAGTGACAGCTTTGGATTCATTGGTCCAATAGCCATCGGTGGAATCGTTGCATATGCTTCTCTAGTGTACAGTGGAGATCAAGTACCAAAAAATGTAAGTGTGCTTCAGTATTGTAATTAGCTACCCTCAAACCTCGAAAGTAAGGAGTTGCTTTTAAACTGTTTTCAGTCCAGTTCGTTCTGTATATGTCCAGTTTTACCATGCAAAATAAATAAATTCGATCTAACCTTGTTGATTAAAGGATAAAGCGAAGACTGAAACAGCAACATAAAACCAATTAATCCGCCAAATGCCCTTCCTTCCTTCGATAATGTCTTACAAGACAGGTCTTAACAACGAAATATGAGATTTATGTCACAATTTCTTCCACTTATGCATGGCGTCGTAGCCATGGTTTCATATGTATTTAATACAACAACATTAAAGTGTATGCTAACACATTCTACCATTGCATTGGTTTGCAGGATACCGAATACATTACATTTGCTGAATTCTTCACAAATGGGTTTGTTTTGGTAGGAGTCATATCAGTGACGTCAGTTTTACGCTTTTTGGCTCTGCAAGCAACTTTCTTAATTGCCCTAATGGATGGTATACACGCCCGTACAGCACTTCAGGTTATTGATATGATTTATGTTTATGATTCAATATAATGCTATTTTGGGAATTGCTCAAAAAAGCTTATAAGAAAGGTGATGTTATTGCTTAATCTTACTAGTAAAAGCCACGCTGATAAATTCCTAACTAATTACGGCACAAAATGAAACTTCGTGTATTGGGCAAACGAGTAATACATCAACCTTTCGAATAATTTTTTGTTACGAATCAACAAAGGGGAGCTAATTAGTTTAATTTTACATCTTGTGGGACACAACCTTGGCTTGAATTCCTCCTCCATTTTCTGTTGTTTAGAGGTTTGTCTACGAGAAGTCATTCCGTCTTTCCAGCATTATTACATCGAGCGGGGAGATGAGTTTTGGATCAATAACAAATCACATGTCAACCGACGCGGCCACTTTGCGATGGTGGTGGATGATGCTCCCAGTGTTTATTTCACTGCCATATGTAGTAAGTTAATTGTGTCCATCTTGTAATTTAAGCTCACATTTGTTGTATGTATTTATACGAAAGAGAGATTATATGGTAGGTCGGCGGTCAATATATCTTTCTTTCATGAATTTGACTGTTTGTGTACCGTCTATTTACTGTCTGTTCTGTGCTGTTTTGTGTCTATGTTTACAACTATTGTCTTACGAATTCTGACCTATAGTGTTACTGGATTATGGATTGGTATGATTGCGATTATTTATATATGCATGTATGTATGTTAGTATGTCCGGGTGTATGTCTGTTTACATCAAAAACTCCTAAACCGCAGGTAAGAAATGTGAGTTCAAATGAACATTTCAGTGTCAAAAATATGCAAATGAGGTAAAAAGGTAAAATCCTGCAAATTGCTGAAACTCTGTACTCACAGGCCAGATTTGGTTGAAACTTGGTATGCAGGTACTTTATGGTGACTTCAGCTATATTTCTTCAAATGGTGGTGAAATTTTGATAGTTGTATTTTTGGGGCAATTTTCCCGGTTTTTGTCAAAACATTTCTTCTCTGAAAGCGCTTATCCCATAGCCGTGAATCTTTGTATGTATAATCCTATGGTTGTCCTCCGGCAGGTCTCTCCTAATTGTGGTGAAATTTTTCGTTTTTGTATTTGGGGGCAAGTTTTCCCATTTTTGGTCGAAAATTCATCTCTCCCAAAGTTCTTGGATTGCCTTGATACTTGACCTATTCATCCTAGGGTTGTCTTCTGTCGGATTTGTTAAAAGATTTGTTTTTAGTGCCAGCCGTCGGGAATTTTAGTTGATTTGCCACTGTGTGTCTTTGGCCATCCATCAAACATTGATCGAACAGCAAACGACATGGTAAATGACTGCGGACTTTTCTAGAGCCACGCTAGCCACGTTACCAAAAGTTACAGAAGTCTAGCGTAATTTAGACATCCATTTGAAATGGTGAGTAGCAGTGGCATACAGTTTTGGTCGATCTAAGCCTTCAGTTATCAATGAAAATTTACTGTTTATTTGGTCGGCACATCTTCAAGCCAATTTTCGTGGTAAAGAAGGGTAGAGTTGTATATTGTAAGACTGGAAGTTGATTTCTTGTACACGAAATCTATGCTGGGCAGGTCATTCCTTGACTTCTACTCGAGAGGGTAGCAGTAGGTTGTGTCTTGAAACCGATTCCTAGAAATAAGGTAAGATTTTATGGACACGATTAGTCATCATGGCTTTGCCTGTACAAGACGATACTGTACAATTCAAAGATACGGATGAAAAAACATTTGATATAGTGGCGTTGTATTACAAACTGAATCGGCACCTCAGAAAGATAGTACCATGGCAACAGAGACAAGAGATCATGCCCAGATGCCAGTTTTAATGACTCCTTTGGGAACTCCAGCCCCAAAGGGAAAAGTTAATGCATTGGAATATTTGAAACACGTGAGCAATAAAATAAATACTATGCATGGACGGGTTTCACAGGGTGACCCTTGTTCGCTAGCTAGTTGTACTAGCAATGAATCTGTATGGTCGCCCACACATTTGTCTACCCCTAATAAACTCGATACAAATAGCAAAAGTGATAGGAAACGAAAACTCAGTATCTTTTAAGGTTAATTGAGTGATGGAAACAAATAAGCCTTTTCAGTCCCCAGTAAGTTTTGACTAAAAAACTCATTAACAGAGGGCGCCCCTCAGGGTGACAGGTTGGCACTATACTCTTGCACGATAGGGCAGAGCTTATCCCAAAGGCGTTCCTTCTCCAGGGAAACGGTAAAACCAGAAATTTTCTATGGGACAAATGATTTTAAAGAGTACCATACGCATTTTGAAATTTATGCTTAGTTGAACGGATGGACAGATGATAAGAAATTTGATATGTCGATGTCACGGTTACCAGGTCGGGCATTACAATTTAAAGCCCATTAGAAAAGTAATGTTACAGATAAGAATAATTAACTGAGCTTCTACGAAGGGCAGGTGGATGTATTTCGTTTGTCAGCAAAGACGATCGTTAGTCACTCAAAGAACTTGCTCAACAGCCCAGGGAAATAATCTTAAAACCATACCAAAGTGCAAAATGAGACTTGTTGGAGAAGTTAAGTATAGACACGTTCTTTGTTGCGGTCTCTGATTTTAATTTGAGACAAAAAAGTAATGAAGCAGGTCGGCGTCCAAAAGCTACACTCTAGAATTTGTGGTACAAGCAGCACTGTTAGAAGAACAACGTCAAATATGAGAGTTCCAAAATTGTCCACAAGGACGAAATATGCCAGAAGTAATGAAATCTATCAAGTGAAGGCCTGGGATCGGAAGCCATGTTGAATGAAATTTCTGTTCGTCTGGATTAGATTGAAAAGGATATTCCACGGGGAAGCTCCCATAAGTCTAATAAGGGAGAAAGGCTTAAGAGGCGCTGTCTGTAAAAACCTGCAAAAGGTGGCCAAGGTCAAATTTCAATTAAGACGAAACATATCACATATGATAGGGCATAATTTAACTAAGAAGGAATGAATTTTAATTTTGTTTAAACGGACCCATTTTGATGTTACAGGTCATGTCACGTGATATGGTGAGGACCTAATATTTCCTTACGATTTCCCCTAAAAAAGTTGAAAATTCTGTAAAAATGCAACATATTCACTATATTGTAGATTATTAACTAACAAAAAGTGACGGTATCAGTATATATATTTGTCATGAGTAAGGTCCCCTCAGTACGTCCGTAACCTTATATTGACCTTTGACCTTTCTCTGCCGTAGAGGGCGCTCTAATGCCGGAGAAGTGAAATCTGAGCAAATTTCAGCATTAAAAACTTCCAATTTTATAAATTAAAAATGGTAACCCTTGTGCGAGATCCCGTAGTGACATGTACATCATGTTACGTAACATGACTAATGTTTTGTGAATCACTTTTAAAACTTGCGGGCAAACAGTTATTTTTCATGTTATGCTGTCATGAAAAGTGATGAAATATTGGTACTTTCTTATTTTGATTCTTGCTAAAGCCTGTCTTAATCATTTATCAACAGGTTCGTTTTTTATACCATTGACAAAAAAATAAATCCAAAAATCATATTTTCAAATTTACAAACAACAACAATAACAACAACAACACGCAAGTAGCAACTTCGTGACACGTTTTTTTTGTACCATACGAATACATATACCCCGGGTGTAAGGGTGACGAATTCATAAATTAATTTCTTTGTTATTGTTTCATCATCGGTTTATTGCTAACAGTTTATTTTCGAAAAAATGGAATATGACATTTAACACACACCAAAAAAAAATAGTTTGAACAATTTCAAAGTCCAAACTAAACAAAATACGATGACACATTTCCTTGTAAGCTTGAAGTAGCTGTAAGTACTACAAATTATGGTTAGACTTTTTGTATGTATTTATTGAAAGTCTGTCGCCTTGGAAAATATTTGACATTAGGAAGTGTTTAGATACAGCAAACAAGTAAGCACTGCTTCTACTACAATTATAAAATATTTACCGTCGTTGGAACTGCTCGTGAGATTCCTTGACGTTTGTAAGTGAAGACATAAAAAGCAAATAATCCAAAGGTTTCTGTCACTATGGGGTCAAAGTTAATGACATTTCGTAACCAAAGCTGCAACACGCAGTCCAACGTAAACAATAGACCCGCTTGCCGCAATCCGGAAGCAGCCGCCGGTGCACTCCGAGAAAATTGGTGAGTATTGGCATTTTTATCCATGATATTATCAACGAAAATAAATTCGACACACCAAACAGTTTTGTTTCTTTAGTTTTACAAACATCGGAAGTGAAATTCAGTGATAAAATCCAGGCAACCTGCATCGGTCGAAGCAGCGGGAATTTCAAATTGGTGATAGCGATCCCGGTGTTGACTTGACGTTTATTTATCAAAATATGAGTCAATATCAGTCAATGTCATATTTCAGCTTGGTGACTTGATGAATCCCAGCAATGTACTGCTATCTTGAATTGCTGTGACATTATCAGCAATCGCTTTACCTGGAAACATGGAGGCAGCAGGAGAAACCCTGGCTAGCAATGCTCTGAGTGTTATATGATTAGACCTACCGTCGCATCACATTATCAAATGCTGCGTATGAGAGCTTAGCCGTTCATGATTCTAAATAGGCGAGTGTGTACAAGTTTCTGAGAGAGTTACAAACAAATAATCATTAGGAACGTAATTTTGTTTTATTCCCAATTCACAATAATTTCAGATCTACCTGATGTCATGAAATGGATATCTCTGTCACAGCTGTGGGTTGTGATGTCGGCATTGCTGCCGGAAAAGCAAGTGAATGCCATGGATCGCTAACAGCCCTTGAATTGTGTACTCGAGACATCACTGCACATCTCAAATTTCCCAATGCGCTTTCAGAACGACTTTAAATATAATTGTTTTGGTTGTGCTGTCATGTTTTCGGGTCATTATAGAATGAATCCATCATGAACGAATCACTTTTACCAAAGTCGATTTTTTTTTTTTGCATTATATCATTATATCATCATTTTGTGTCTTTTTCAATGCTGAAAATTGGCACGTTTTAAACCGTTGACTATTTTTGCCATTTCCAGATTTAAACTTTTGTTGAAACTTTCAGAATAAATTATAGGGGATATTTGAAAGAAAATTAGGCTAAAAAATTTGGGGGTGAATTTTTAAGGTAGAAGAAGTCAAAGATAGACTATATGAATGTTTTTATATTTACTTATTTTTTATTTATTCACATTAAAGGATAACCCATTTACAGACACCTTTTTGGTGAAAGTTCCCAACAGGGCCATAATCTTCCATGGGGTCCTAAAAACACTAAATACAATAAAAAATACAAATAAAAGTACAGCAAAATAAACACATGAGTAGTTAAAGTAATTAAGAAATAGACAAAGTGACCGTATTGAGAAAAAATTATGAGTCAATGTTATCTTTTATAAAAAGTTTCAATTGTGTTGAAAAGTTCTCTGACCTGATTCCGTTCGAGGGAGAAGGAGGTTACGCGAGATTGCTGCGCGTGTGGGATAATCATGAACATTCATTAAAGGCACAAAAACATGTCTGCAATGTACGTCGGAACAGAGTTCTCAAACTATTTAAAGACTAAGATACAAGTGAAATAGAAAATACGTTGCATAACGGAAAGAACATCAGCGGCTTTGAAAAGATCATTACTCGGCGTATCAAAATCTGCGTTAAGTAGAATCCTCAATGCTCTTTTCTGCATTTTATACACCCTGTCCATGTTGTTCTTACTGGTATTTCCCAAACCACCCTACAATAGTCAAGAGTTGATTGAATTAAACCATAATACAGAATTTTTCTAAGGTGAAAAGGAATTAGTTTATGTAAGAGTCTTAGTAGACCTATTCTCTGACTCAGTGTGGTGCACATATTGTCAATATGCTTATTCCAAGAAACCACATCATCAATAGTCACACCAAGGATCCTCTCAAATTAACACAAGAAATACTTATATCATTTATGACAACATCAATTTTGTCTGTAACGACGGTCAACATTGTGTAGCTTATGCCGCGACCCAACTAACATAGCCTTGGTTTTGCTTGCATTAATTAACATGCTAGTTGCTGTTATCCAATTGTTAACAGCAATAGCGTCATTTTGAAGTAGATTTTTGACTTTGGAAATCGTAAAGCCAGATGATAGAAGAGTCTGGTCATCGGCGTACGTGTCTAAATGAGAGTTAGAAGTTACAAATGGAAAATCATTGATAAAGATGGTAAAAAAGCAAAGGGCCAAGTATCGACCCTTGCGGTACTCCAACTGATACTTTCTGTCTTTCACAATCTTTGAACGTTCAGAAAGGTACGATTTAAACCAATTTAGGTTTTTATTATTCAGTCCATTCAGAGAAAGTTTCTTTGAGAGTAACTCATGGTCAACAAGATCAAACGCCTTAGACAGGTCGAGAAAGAACTCCAGAAAGATGACCACTGTCAATATTTAGTAAATAATTCGTCGCACATACGTAAAAGGGCCGTTTGACAGGAATGATACTTTCTGAAAACAGACTGTGTCGTATGCAGCAGACTCTTATCGGTCAAAAATTTATACAAATTACAATGAATGTGATTCTCTAAAATCTTAGATATTGCTGGGAAAATTGAAATTGGCCTACAATTTGACATTTCATTTACATTACCAGTGCCCTTATAAATCGGAACAATTCTTGCACACTTGAAAATTTCAGGAACGGTTTCATTATCGATACTAAGATTTAACACTTTGGTGAGATAAAAAAGAAATAACTGGAGCACTCACACGTAATAACTTAGCATTAACGTTATCGACACCTGTGGATTTCGCCTGTGATAGTGCCCTTGTAACAAACTCTGAGTCAGAAGACAAGTGCGGAATGTTTAAAACTGCATCATCAAGTTTTCCACACAGATGATCTTCTAACAGTGAGATATCGGTGTCTTTGTTGACGGTAACATTTAAAATATTTGAAATATTAGAAAAGAAAGAATTGAAAGCGTTCACAATAACAGAAGGGTCAGAAACAAGAATACCATTAACTAAAATCGGAGTAGTATTTTCTTTTGATGGTTTGACAATGCTGTTAAAAATATGCCAGAGAGATTTTGCATTCGAACCTTTCTGTCTAATCTCTAAAATACTCCTGTTTTGACTTTTCAATCATATGGACAACTTTATTCCTTGATTGCCTATAAAGAGGTAGTTTGCTAGCATCAGATTTTGCTTGGTTAAGAAAAGCATCTCTCTCATGCATGGCATTCAAAATATCGTCGTTCATCCATGGCGGTTGTCTAACACGTCGAAAACGTTTTTCAATAAATGGAGCGTAAATGTCACAAATTTGTTAAAAATGGTAACCCAAATCCTCATTACAATATTTACATCAGTCGCAGAATCAACTAAACACCACGGCGCATGATGAAGGTCACGGAGAAAAATACTATAGTTAATGTTAGTAAACGAATGAAATTTGACCGTGAGATAGTTACATGTGGATAATGCGAGTTTCTTTTACGTACCATTACAACAGGATAATGATCAGAAATGCCAATTTCAGGCACAAAAACGCTAGCAACATTTTCTCGATTGGAAGTATAGATATGATCAATACATGTCTTAGAAACTGGTCTTGTAGGAAGCGAAATAAGTTGAACTAAGGTCAAGTTACTCAGCGAATTGTAAATATAGTGACTCTGGCCGCTCTCCGTGAATAAATCAATGTTGAAGTCACTCAATAAGTAAAGTTCTTTACCAGTATAGAAACCCTTTTCCAAATTCGATTCAATACAAATATCAATGCTATGAGAGGTACCAGGTGGTCTATAAACACCAGCAATTAAAAAAAATATTACATTTAGGAGGCTTGATCTCAAGCCACGAGCTTTCCAAGACATCAGATTCCAGGTCAGACCTTCTCGTGTAACAAACATTACAACGAATATAAGCCAAAAGACCACCGCCCTTTTTTCCGTTCTTATCTTTTCTTTCAATTTGAAAACCAACAATTTTAAAATCATTGACAGAGTTCGTATTACTTAAAAAAGGCTTCAGCAAGAAACAATACTTCCAATGAAAACGTTTTGTCAACAGAAAGATAATTGAGTAATCTGATCAATTTTGTTTGTTAAGTATTGAACACTCCAATATCCAATCTTTAGACCATTCGAAAAGCTTGTCCGAGAAGCGTGTATGTTCACAGAGTCCACGGCTTGTTGCTTGTGACCCGAAGGACCACAAGCCCAGCAGTTGATACGGATTCCATGTCTGCAGACTCTCTCAATATGACAAGATTCGCCACACAGATAGCAGTATACCGCCCTTCTAGATTTCGCTTGATCGCTATATCGTTGAGAATTCGAGTGTCGACGGTTGTAGACATTGTTGTGCTTACTGCTACCAGATGTAAAGTGCCTTCCCGTAGACGGAGCTTTCGTTGTGAAGCAGCAGCTGGAGAGATTTGCATTTGTGAGGAGCTTATCACATCCAGAATACGTTAGGTGCACACCATCACGCAGTAACAGAGACGTGACATGTCAGCTGAACCATCCCGAAATCGAAAATTAGCATCATTATCAATAAATGCAGCGGCAAGGTCCCCATTTTCAGACCAGAAGGTCAGGATTTGACTGGTCAATCCTCGGATAGATACTGAGAATACTAATTTTCTCAAGCACAATCTTCTTTGTTTCATTTAAAAGTAGATAATAGTCAGCAGTCAAGTTTTCAACAGTGAGGTCTTGTGAACTGCAGTCATTTCCACCTACTTCTAAAAATAACCTCCTTGAAAGGATCGTTGCCAGAGTATTTCGTGGCGATGAAGTGACGCATTCTATTTATGGTAGCACCTGGCAGACATTTGACAATAGTTTCAGTTGAATTGCTTTAAAAATTGCGTAATAACGAATCACCGATGAACAGTATTTACATTTTTCTGGCGGCCAGCTGCAGAGTGGTCCTCGTAGGCTGTTGAGGAATTTGTACGCGATCGAATTGATGGAGATCGGGCAGAGTGTCCGTTATCTGCGCTGTAATTTGAAATGGAGTCATTGTTCACATCGGTATTCGTATTGCATGGCGTAATGAGTTCGCATGGACTCGCAGTTAGATTCAAGTTCATGACATTTATTTCGTAGTTGTTCATTTCAGTCGTTTTCATAGAGAGCTGTGTTATTAAATCAGAGTTTACGGCCTGAAGTGAAGAAAGTTCAACTCTGAACTTGGCCTGTTCGTTCAACATTTCAGTTAGTTTCAATTCAGTGGACTTCAACAATTTTGTGATAGTTCTACATTCAGGACACGGCCAGAAGTACCGCTGCGTTTCATCCTCAGTAGCATTCACACAGCGAAGATGAAACCAAATAAAGCACAGACTACATCTTACCATTTCACCCGTACTACTGCGGTCGAATCTACAGAATTCCGTACACAATGGTGGATCGGTATCTTTCTCCTGAACACGATTGCTGCGCTTTTTCCCTTTAGTTATTTTTCCATTGGTTTCATCATTTACGTTCACAGCCGATCGCAGCCGAAGTCTAGACGTAGTTTCGTGTTCATGGTTATCCAGTCTTTCTTTAGCGATAATAGCGTCTAGCCTTTCCTTAGCATTATTGTTCAAAGCATTTCCGATATTAGTGGCATTTGGATTGGATTTGATTTTGTCCATAGGAAGTTGGGGTGACAGAGATTGCATCTCACCTTCAAGTCTCTTCACATAAGGCCATTTGCTGAACTTTTTAAGTTGATCTAAGTCAGCGTTTAATGATGCCCGCTAATTCGGTTGCTATGGTAACAAATGATGATATGGTATGGGAATATCATGGGGGTAAATAACAAACAATAATGTCTTATTTATAAACCGCATCATAAACAACAGAGCGATATTAAAAGGCTACTATTCAAATGCCAACTTACTCTAACAGTTCCACTGTTAGTGCGTTATTTCACAGCATAGGGCATATTCTGCTTCTATGCACTCACTGTCTGTATGATAAAACACTTCAAAATGCAGCCATAACTTCTTTATATGATTTAGTCTCCCATAATTGGACTGGTTGAATCATATTTGCAAGTGATAGATGGTGGTGGTAGAAATGTGTACACAAAAATCGAAAAAAAGGGTTGTTTGGCATACCGGAAATGAGCTGTGACATACTGCGCATGCGCAGAACTATGCGCAAAATTTTTAAAAATAACAGAGGAGAAGTATACTTTAAGACTTAATACACATTGGATTCTTCCATAACGTGTTATAATTTTGTATGTGTTCGATAACATAAGGTTGTATATTTGTGAACAATAAAATACTCCTGTTCGCCAAATACTCGTTTCCCCGTAGATCCCCAATAAAATCAAGCATTTCTGTTGGTTTAACAGTGACCTTTGACCTTTGCCCTTAACCGAAATTTAGTGCCATATCGAATAAATAACACAACATTTATATTATTTTTTGTGGCGTGTGTAATATTTATTCATATAAACAACTATGCATGCAGCAGAATAATTGGTATAATATAATTTAACTAATTGTATAATTGTTGCAAGAATTTACGAAAACGTTAATAATTTCAATCATTTATACTACTCTGATCGATATCAATGGAAACAGAATTAAAGGCAGTACAGGGAAATTTAACAACTAAATTGTACGTATTTTAAGAATAATAACATATGAGCACTATCCATTCCGACAGGGACACGTGGGATTGTGCTAGAATCAGTGAAAATCATTGAAAATGACGAGAAAACGCCATTTTTAGAAGTGTTGCCATGGCAACAAACTTTGCCAAATTAATATGATTTTTAATATTTTTGATAGAACTGAAAATGATGTTTCATAGTATACAAGATATCTTAATTCAATTTAGTTTTTCTCCACTAAACAGTTTTTTAAAAAACGGGAAGGCTTAGCAAATATTTCTAATTTTCCATAATTTTAAAGTAAAATTAAAGCAAAAAAACAATGAGTGCCCGCACGTTTTTAATCGGATTATTAGACATCGGTCATTGGTTAAAGTAAATATTATATCTGCTTATTACGGCCCCGCTTCCTTTTTGAGTTAAACACGTTTGAATTTGAGAAGTTTTCTCTCTTTCCACAAATCCGAAAAACATGGCCACTTGAGGGCGCTATCACGATTTTAAGATGGGGTCAAAGGTCAAATAATAGCCATTGTCTTAATTAACTTGACCATTTGCGTAACTATTTTACTGTACTTGTACAATTGGAAATTAGACAAGACAAGTAATG
This sequence comes from Ptychodera flava, assembly GCF_041260155.1. Taxonomy (NCBI): domain Eukaryota; kingdom Metazoa; phylum Hemichordata; class Enteropneusta; family Ptychoderidae; genus Ptychodera; species Ptychodera flava. The sequence goes on along the minus strand of NC_091933.1, from coordinate 40,016,486 downwards.
ATTGGTGAAATATTGGTATATTTGTTATATAGAAATGTTGTTTTTGACTGTTTGATGTAAAATTTGCGCCATTGACGTCTTATTTTTCAAACGCTGTTACTATGGTAACAGAAGGTAGCACAACAAAATTATTACACTGGTACTTTAGTTAGGTCACGTCCTATCTTTTGGTATATAATTTATATGTTTTTGAAATTTACCCTTGGCCACCTCATATAGGCGCCTCTGCAGGTTTTTACAGACAGTGCCTCTTAAGCATAAATCAGATGGTGGTGGTTCAAAATCTCAAGACCATGTGCAAATTGTGTGTGCGGGAACAATGCAATGCGTACGTTAATGTGTGCGCACAATTTAAAGTTTTCTTATTCTAAGAGCTTTAAAACGAAGGCAAAATGCTCCTCGGGAATTCGGGCTCTCAAATTTTTACAATTCTGTACTGATCCACCACTTCTTGGATCTATTCTTTTCTTTTCTCCATAAAGTTAGCACGGGGATAGCGGCCATTTTGAGTTTCAAATATCGGTATATTTTGGGTAATTTGTATTTCTAGTACCAAAATTTATGCGATATTGTCCCGTCGGCGTACAGGCAGCGAACGATCGGCAATCACAATGCTCATATGCAACTTTTGCAACATTTTACAATACGATATCCGTCTGTATGTTATGCTTGAGTACTTTCAGCATGATAGCTTGATGTATTATTTGTCTCCATAGTCTTTGTCTATAGAGACGTTAACGGTGTTGTGTGTCCTTGCGTGCGTTGAGAACCAGAACTCTGACAAACCCGTTTCATTAAAATTTGGCTCAAGGGGATGTGCTATAATGCACCCATGCATGTCAACTTTTGTCACTCAATTCAATGAGGCCGCCAGCTGGCCATTTTGTTTTGAATAGTTTTCTGTTCAAAGTTATTCCTCATATGATTTTTCAACTTCACTGGAGGACAGAGTATTATGCCATACAACATCTGGTTGATTTTCAATTATCGGTATAAAAAACACCTGACATCTCTTCTTGGTCTTCTGGCCAGAGGTCCATATATCTTTCTTTCATGAATATGACTTTGTTTGTGTAACGTCTATTTACATCTGTTCTGTTCTGTTTTGTGTCTATGTATACAACTATTGTCTTACGAATTCTGACCTAATGTCATTGGATTATGGATTGGTATGATTGCGATTATTTCACTGCTGTTATACCATCCAATATGACGTCAAGATTGAAATGTTCTCAGGAAATTTTGCACTTTTGGAGCAATGACTGAAACAAACCTGAACATTTGTCATTTAACTTGACACAAGAACAAAATTACGATATACGCTATACGTGCACGTTAATGTATTTTGTGATGCGATCCAATGTTGCTGCCATATACGCAATCGTGGTAAATTTTGTAATTTAAATAGCCTCTCCTATAAAACGAATGAAAAAAATTTCGTTCAAACTCTGAACTGAATATATCCATGGTATCTACTTGTATGTGTCTATGCCTATTGCATAGATATGTAGCCCGATTTGATAGTACAGGCAATGTCGTCGGTTGCCTCGTTTTTCATGAAACGTTTTATATACTAATCATTAAAATGCTCGGATAGATTTCATCAAACCTTGGCTTTAAAACTATGCACTCAGGTTTTAATTTGACGCCCATCCAAAAGGTTTCTTTCATGACGTTTTTTAATGTTTAATTAAAAGTTCATGTCTAATTTGTTACTAAACAATGAATAAACCGATTACGTTCAAATGTGACACAGGGACAGTGCGCTAGGAGGAAACGGAACTTACAAGGACTATGAAATATTGTACTCATATTCGTGTCAATACATATCGTGATGATATTCAAATGTGTTGTTTGCCCTTTACAAATCTTTTTTTTACATGTTGCAAGGTGTTATTCAATCGCAGAACTGATTTCTCTAGAAGGCAACTTTAAATCAAATACTTGCAGTTACAAGGTATGATATCTTGACGGTGATTTCTCTCCGTTATTTTTTACAGGTAATAGTTGTTTTAATCTTACTGTACCTTCAGCTTGGGTATGCTGCTTTGCTCGGCGCATCATTGTTTATCATTGCGATCCCTGTGCAGTTTATATTGGCTGCTAAAATGTCACAGCTTCAAAAAATCGTCATGGTAAGTCTTGTTCTCTACATGCGAAGAGCAATATTTTTCAATTTGAAATTAATACACCATTATCTATCCAAGAGTAAAAGTAGTTGTACCAGGTATTATATTTCGAAATTACGAAATATCTCTCTTAGATACACATTTACTATTTCAAACAATACGGAGAACCGTTGAAAAAAAATTACGGAACGCACTTGAATCATGATCGACAATAAATCAGCTGCAATACAAGTAAAACAAAGACCATGCTTATGACCACACATCAGAGATTGTCACATCTACCAAGAAATGTTCTTCATTGTAAACTTGGTCAGAATATTTTAGATTCTGTAAATGAAGAAAGACTTCTAGGAATAGTTGTAGATCAACATTTGAACTGGAAGTCAAATACTGATTCAATTTATAAAAAGGTCAATTCACGTATAGCTATACTTAGACGTATAAAACGGTATTTACCATTAGGTACTAGGCGAACATATTATAATGCATATACTTCCCCGTTTGGACTATTGCTGTAGTGCATGGGGAACTAGGGCAAATAAAACAAGTTATTCAAATTACAGAAACGCGCTGTGCGTGTTATGAATGGCACTAAGTATAATTATCTGGACTTTTTACATCATTACATATTATGCCTTTACCTGATAGAATTATTGTAAAAAGAATATGTGTTTAGTTTTTAAACCCTTGAAAGGTGTAGCCCCATTGTATATGACGGAAATGTTCCAATATGTCAATCAGTGTCATAGCCGTGTGACCAGAGCTAGCTCCCAAAATAAGCTTGATATCCCTAGAGCCAAAATGAATGTTTTTAAAAACACATGGTCTGTACAGGGAGCTATGGAATGGAATAAGTTGAAAACAGAAGTCAAATCTTCTGAGACACTTGTCTCTTTAAAAAGCAATTATTTAAAACAATATTAGGCTGAATTTTAATTTTTTTTCTTGTTTTTCCTGTTAAATGGGGCAGTTGTTATATGTGGTTATTTGTATTTTCACTTATGAAAATTGCTTTTAGGGTTTTGTATAAATTTGTTGTAATGTCGAGGGCCCTGGGGGAGATAAACTCTCTGTAGAGTTTACCAGGTTACCCTAATTAAATAAAGCCAAATAAAAAATAAAATAAATTAAATAAAATACACCTTACATTTTAACGTTAGTTGACCATTTGCCATATATATATATATATATATATATATATATATATATATATATATATATATATATATATATATATATATATATATATATATATATATATATATATATATATATATATATAGAAGAAACTTGGGTTGAAACACACTACCACACCTGGTTGTTAGGTTCCAAACATATTTATTATACCTCAAACACAACGTTTCGCTCTAAATTTAGAGCTTCTTCAGGTGTTTCTACAATAAAAAGTACGAACATGAAAATTACAATGGTTGACTTGTGTAGGAAAACGAGCAATGTAGAGTTATAAGTCTGTGAAAATCAATCTGGAAATGTACATGATGACAGGAGAGACTAAAAAATTACAATGGTTGAATGTATAGAAAAAACGAGCAATGTGGAGTTACAAGTATCTGAAAATCTGTAAATGTACTTGATACTTGTAACTCCACATTGCTCGTTTTTCTATACAATTCAACCATTGTAATTTTTTAGTCTCTCCTGTCATTCATGTACATTTCCAGATTTTCACAGACTTACAACTCTACATTGCTCGTTTTCCTACACAATTCAACCATTGTAATTTTCATGTTCGTACTTTTTATTGTAGAAAACACCTGAAGAAGCTCTAAATTTAGAGCGAAACGTTGTGTTTGAGGTATAATAAATACGTTTGGAACCTAACAACCAGGTGTGGTAGTGTGTGTCAACCCAAGTTTCTTCTATCTTCACCCCACTCCACGCTCCACTGGGGATCACCTGAATTCCTACAGTTTCTTATATAATATATATATATATATATATATATATATATATATATATATATATATATATATATATATATATATATATATATATATATATATATTCGTTTATAGGGTATTACACACGTACCAATCTGCTGGTTCAAATAGTTTATTATATCTGCACAACGTTTCGTCCTAAAAGTAGGACTTCCTCAGGTGCTACAGAACAAAAAGTTTCAACACGGAGTGAGTTACAGTGGTATTTTTCGTACAAAAGTTACATGTCAGAGAAAATACTATGTGACAGTATTGTGAAAGTACATGAGTTCTTACCTATTTGAATGGCTCAGATGTTGAATGGCAATTGGGAGAATGTTTTCACGTGTACTTATAGTGTGGCTGGGAGGGCGCTAGTGTTGGAATTTGAATAAAGACAATGGGAGCAGCTAGCTGTGAATATTTAGGCCGTCAGGTGTTAATGTCTTTAATTTGGAAATCCACAAGGATTCCAGTTTTTTTTTCGAAGTGGGTCGTTTTTTATTGATTTTTACAATGCCCAACTATCGATACGTCTTGGATTGTGTGTTGATCTGAATTGAAATGGATCGCTACTGGCATGTTTGAGTTACGACGGATGGTGGACAGATGGTTATTGAATCTAAGTCGAAACTCTGTTTTAGTCTCTCCTACGTACTGTTTTTGCATCTATTACAGGTTATAAGATAAATCATGTTTTTAGACCTGCATTTAATGTTTTGTGTAATAGTGTGAACTGTATTATTTGAGTGGCTATGGAAACTGGTGGCATTTGTCGAATGTTTACAGATGTTGCAGCCCGTGGTTGAACCACATTTGTAGAAACCTGCTGGTGCATTGGACTGTTGTAGTTCACTGTGAACTAGTAGAACTCGCAGGTTTCTACTGTGGAGGAGTGCTATGACAGGAGTTTCCGCGATCGCACTTTTACAACGGGGTGATTTTGCAATATATTGAAGTGAGTGTTAACGATCTGTTTGATGTTTGGGTGCCTTGGGTTAAAGGTAACTACAAAAGGTATACGTGTTTGGTGTGGTTTTATTTTGTATTGTAGGAGGGTGTTTCTGGGAATTGATTTGGCCCGATTTATTTGGTCCGTAACCAAGCTTTCTTGGTATCCCCGCTTGATTAATGATGTTGTCAATTCATTTAAGGTGAAGTACTACGAATAACGTCAAAATTAGGTTGTGGTGTCATTTTCTTGAAACTTTGCACAAAATTCTTGGAAGTGTGCAAGTGCAAAAGTGAAATAAAAAAGGGGGTCACCACGGTCGTTTCCATGGAAACGGACGTTAAAATGGCGTCGTTAGAAATAAATAAAAATGATATAATTCACTTAAACTAAAGAAAGCAATTATAAAACGCTTAGCAAATGAGTTAATTTTAATAAATACCAAGACTTAAGATTCATATCTATCGAATGTATAGCTTCATGATGTTTGTAAAGAAATTTTAACATAAGTATCGATTACAAATGACGATATCGAAATTATATCACTACATAATTTTCGAACTTTCTTCCTGTCGCTTTGAATGGTGTCATTTTGACCAAACTTGGCGAAATAAAATCCTGACATAGTACCATTTAGTTTACGCTTATAATAAAAGGGTGTCACCACGCTACTTTTTACAATATCGCCAGGTGAATGGGTAATATGCACCATGTAAATGGGAGAGAAATGTTAATTTTTCGCTCATATTGAATAAAAACCAGCTTCCTAGGGGGTCAAAATATGACAAGGTTATAGGTCACATGTATTTCTAAGAAACTGGGTCAAAAAATTAGGTAAAAGCGCAATTTCAACAATGACAGGTGATGTTAAATACATGCGCTAGAAAATAACCTATTTGCGGCAGGATGGTATTAAATCTGCGCAGAAACGTTCTAAAGCGTGTGCGCGTCCGAATTCGTCGGCCTTTACCTTAAGCGGGTGTCCCTCCAGTCATGCCTGGAGCATATTTTACATATGCGGATGGCTAATCCATAAGGTATGCCTAGTTTTGTGTGCCTAGGGTGTGATGATGTGAATGCCAAATGTTGATTAGTGTCTGTAGGTTTTTTGTATAAGTCTGTTTCTCTGTTACCCTCTTAATGTAAGTGTTGCGAGATATCAAGAAAGGGGACGGAAGTTTGTGAGAGTGTCATGGTAAATTTTATAGTGGGGTGTATAGTATTGATGAATTGATGGAATGCATTGACTATGGATTTATCATGTGCCCAGATGGAGTTGATGTCATCTATAAATCTGGCCCAATCAAGTGGTGTTTGTGGCGCTTTTTGTAAGATCTGCATTTCCAATTCGCCCATAAAAATATTAGCATAGCTAGGGGCCATCTTTTGGCCCATCGCTGTGCCGAACACCTGTAGAAAGTGTGAGTTATTAAAAGTGAAGTTGTTGTTGTGGAGAATGAGTTTGAGGAACCTGATTATTGTTTTTGTGGGTGGAACCAGTTCTGTGCGTTTGTCAAGTGCTTTTTGACATGCTGCAATACCCTCATCTATGGGAATGTTGGTGTAGAGTGCAGTGACGTCAAAGGTAGCGAGAATACTTCCTTTGGGTACTTGCCCGAGGTTTTGAATACGTTGAAGGAAGTGGGTTGTGTCTTTAATGTATGAGGGTAGAGTGGAAACTAGTGGTTGTGGATAACGGTCGACATATTCAGAAATTTTTTGAGTGGGATGATTAATCGTAGAAACTATAGGTCTGAATGAGATGTCTGGTTTGTGTATTTTTGGCAGCATATAGAACTTTCCTGGATTTGGATTAGTGCATATAAGATAATCCCTAGTATCTTTGCATATGTTGCCTTCTTTATACTCTTCCTCGATTGCTACTCTAATGATTTTGTTTATTTTATTAGTTGGGTCTGAACGGAGCTGCTTGTAATGCTTTGGATTACTGAGAATTTTCTCTGCTTCTGAGACGTAAGGGCTTTCATTCATAATAACAATTGATGACCCCTTGTCGGCCGGTTTGATGACAATATCGTTTCTTTTTCTCAGATTAGTTAAAGCTTCCCGCTCAGGTGATTTGAGGTTTTCTTTGCTATAATTGGTGCGTTTGTGTTTGTTGATGTCTTCCGTGACTAGGGCGATGTAAGTCTCCAGAAAGGCGTCACGATTTATCGGTGATGAAAAGAAACTTTTTTTGCGGAATAGGTTTTCATTTGTAAGTTGCAAGGTATCATCATCTTGAAAAAAAATCCGCTAAACTTAGGCGCCTGTAAAAGGAGCTCGCATCTGTGTCGAGTTAAATTTTATTTACTTTCAATTGGGTGGGACAAAATGTGAGGCCCCTTTCTAGGAGACTTACCTCGGCTTCAGTGAGCGGAACATCTGATAAGTTGATGACAGTAGATGAGTTTGTTTGTGAATTTTCTGAGTTCATTTGTGTCTTTACGGAGTTCATTTTTTCAGTCTTTCTGTTTTCATTCTGTTTTTTCCGGTGGTTGGTTAAGTAGCTCTTTATGAATACGTTGACTAATTTGGTGGTCAGAAATGCGGGCGTTGATACCATCTCGATATAGTTTATATTAAGCCATCCGCATATGTAGAATTTGCTCTAGGCATGACTGGAGGGACACCCGCTTAAATGAATTGACAACATCATTAATCAAGCGGGTATACCCAGAAAGCTTGGTTATAGACCAAATAAATCGGGCCAAATCAATTCCCAGAAACACCCTCCTACAATACAAAATCAAACCACACGAAACACGTATACCTTTTGCAGTTACCTTTAACCCAACGCACCCAAACATCAAACAGATCGTTAACACTCACTTCAATATATTACAAAAATCACCCCGTTGTGAAAGTGCGATCGCGGAAACTCCTATCATAGCACACCGCCACAGTAGAAACGTGCGAGTTCTACTAGTTCACAGTGAACTACAACAGTCCGATGCACCAGCAGGTTTCTACAAATGTGGCTCAACCAGGGGCTGCAACATCTGTAAACATTCCGACAAATGCCACCAGTTTCCATAGCCACTCAAATAATACAGTTCACACTATTACACAAAACATTAAATGCAGGTCTAAAAACATAATATATCTTATAACCTGTAATAGATGCAAAAAACAGTACGTAGGAGAGACCAAAACAGAGTTTCGACTAAGATTCAATAACCATCTGTCAACCATCCGTCGTAACTCAAACATGCCAGTAGCGATCCATTTCAATTCAGATCAACACACAATCCAAGACTATCGATAGTTGGGCATTGTAAAAATCAATAAAACGGACGATCCACTTCGAAAAAAACTGGAATCTTTGTGGATTTCGAAATTAAAGACATTAACACCTGACGGCCTAAATATTCACAGCTAGCTGCTCCCATTATCTTTATTCAAATTCCAACACTAGCGCCCTCCCAGCCACACTATAAATACTCATAGAAATAATAACACAAATAACTTGAAGTACTACAGAAACAAAAATAGAGAGAGTGACACTGACACGACACAAACAGATGAAAAGTTGACATCAGACGATGGCTACAAAGAACATATGTCTCTGAGTAACGCAGAAGTCCTGTTTTCATATACATTACATTCTCGTATTCATTTGGGTTTGTATGTTCTGTTGTATACAGAGGTTTGCGGACAACCGTTTGAAGAAGTCAAACGAACTCTTGCAAGGCATCAAACTACTGAAGCTTTATGGATGGGAAAGCATTTTCTGCAGCAATATTGAATCTGTTAGACGAAAGGAAGTTCATGAAATGCTGAAATTAGGATGTATATCGGTTTTGAATGGCAAGTAATGTCAATACGTAACAGAAATAATCTATCCGTTAAAACGGGAATGTACGATATTAAAAATGCCCATCTTAGCAACCAAGAAGGATTATTATTATTGTATCATGCAATGGCAAAAGCAATTATACAATTTTACAAACATTTTAAGTTCCTTTTCTTCTTAAGGCGGAAAGTGTCTTGGGTACAGATTTTCGGACTGCCAAAGTTTAGTCTGCCGTCTACACGACTGATTTTGAAGCTCATTGAGTATATTTAGTTTCACAGCTTACTTTTGAGAAATGTAATTTTTGCCCATAAGGTTAACACAGGGATAGCAGTGTCGTGAAATATTGAGTACTCTGTTTCTCTAATACCAAGGTTTGCACGGCGACCGTTGAGTTTGATTTATTTCGAAAGGGAATAGTTTGGAACTCCCTAACTGTTTGAGCAAAAGTTCAAGTCTGTCAAATTCAAGGCCCATAGAACTTTAAAGGAAAATTTAATACGACACTTTTCCAGAAAGGCCCTTTCACTTTAAGGAACACACATTTCGTTAAAAAGTCTGTGGAAGGAATATTCCACACAGGGCTAAAAATTAACCCTGGACGAACGCTTGCTAACATTTTGCTACGTTAAACTTGGCATATAGGTAGCACCGTATGTTACCATGCTATAAGAGACAAGTGGTCCCTTAATTTTTACGCATTTCAATCAATAGAGCAACAATGAACTGTCCATCGAAATTTAACATTATCACATATCTGTTTCACTTAATGTCATTCCTTTCCTTCAGTGATTGTGTCGCAAGGAACACCCGTTTTGATCACAGTTGTTGTAAGTATCTCAGCTAAATGTGAATACGTGAAACTTTGTGGCCTCATAGTGCAGTGTAAGATAAGCTTGTCTTTAATTTCAATAACAATTTAGCCATGTATTTTCATCTCACATTAATCGTCTGCAACAGTTAGTGACATCGTTTGGGCTTACGTTGTGCAGTTTTTTATCTGCAGGGTTTTGTGTGATTAAGTGTAGATTGTATAGAATTATGTATGGTATGGTATGGTATGGTGTGGTGTGGTATGGGATGGGATGGGATGGGATGGTATGGTATGGTATGGTATGGTATGGTATGGGATGGGATGGGGATGGGGTGGGATGGGAGAGAATGTTATCGGAAGGGATTGGATAGTGTAGTGCGGTATAGTGTTATGCGTCTCTTATGTTGGTTGAGACTACTTTAATCATAGCTTGTGGTGCCGACACTTGTTAGTAAATGTGATGTCACACAATACGACTAATTATAGATATACCGAATAAGCGTATTGCTGTCTTTTACCAACCTCCAACACCCAGTCGTTTGGAATATATTCAACGGTGAGTGGAAACGTTATGTCACCAGAGTTAGTGTTTGCCGCCCTAGCTCTGTTCAACCAACTACAAGAACCACTGCGGCACCTTCCAATGGCAGTGTTGTACACTGTCAACGCTACTATTAGTTTGAAGAGACTGGAAAAGTTTTTCATTGCAACGGAGATAGAGAGTTACGATGATGGTAGAGTTCCTCTGTCGACCGGTGAAGATGAAGATGGCGTAATGCTTGACGGAATGGCGAGTTCAAAGGTCAGTTTCGACTTGAAATAACCTAAGCCCACCTTTTCCTTTCCCTCTGGTCAACCCATTCAGGATATGCATCCCTAATCAGTTGTGATCTTGTTTTCATATGGAACACGGAAAGAGCTCTGAACTATCACAGTTTATTCTCTTGAGAACAATGATCGGTCATTTGCAGAACATCGAGGCAAACGACATACTGTAATATGCGTAAGAGACGCAACTTTTGTTTAAAATGCCAAGTGCCAGATACTTTTCAATCCACACTATTGAACAAATGCTCAGTGTTTCCAACGTCTAAAAGAAATGTAGTAAATCGAAATCAAGATAAGTACCCAATATCGCATATTCCTTGTATCGTATCTCTGAAAGTCGAAAGTTACATGGTTTATCTTTTTTCCAGTGCCAAAATGTTACAGGCATTTTCATAAGGCTACGTTAATACAGTTTAGCTAATCTGCCTGACAAATGCAAGATGCATGAAACTTAAGTAGTCTGATTATCATTTACAAGTATTTTGACAGAGAGAGAGAGAGAGAGAGAGAGAGAGAGAGAGAGAGAGAGAGAGAGAGAGAGAGAGAGAGAGAGAGATGTCTTCACATATAGATATGTATAAAATACATCGTTTTTACGCCTGTACGCTTTTTAATTTGCGGCCCATTCTTTGATTTTTCTCAGCAGGAGGTTGAAGAATCAGATTTCCGTATCACGTCTAACTCTGACCGACAACAATTAGTCGTCACAGACGGTGTTCTCGGTTATGATGGAGGGCATCACCATAATCTGTATGGCACATTCGACACTGAAACAACATTTGTAAATGAAATGGCAAAGCTACCACATGGTGTTGCAATAAAGGTACAGAATTCATTCTATAAAGTGCATTCGACAGGTACAGCGAAAACAGTTTGCCGCGGCGTGCATAGCTTGAGAAAACAACTCAATACATGCATTAATAAATCAGTCATTGCACGTCGTATCGACATGGAAGGTTGACGAGGTCCCTTTTATACGCCTGTAGTGAAATTCCATTTTTCAATTGAAGAAATGCCACTAAGAACAAAAGTATATTGTTCGATGTCATTGTTTTTTATATGAATACCTCCATGTTAAGTCACAGTTTGCAAAAAAGGGATGGTTTCGTTTCTTCTAGGAAGCATTGCAGTAATTTTTCTCATGAATAATTTTGGACACCGTATGCTTTTGCGTCAGATTTTTTTGAGCACGGCATGACGCATTTATCGCCAAGCTGAAATGTATAACGAAATAGATTTGTTGATCGGAAATGGATTTTTCAAAGAGCAAGCTTTCTACACCTTTCATGACCATGCAACTCACTTTCACTACACAGTTTATTCTTTTTATACTAGATATCCAATGGTAATTTCAGTTGGGACAGTAGTGCAGGCAGGCCGATATTATCAGATATAAATGTTGAAATTCCTGCAGGTACATAATGTATGTAATTCGCCGATATTTGAGTAGGTCATGAAGTTAACGGTAAACAAGATATTTCAGATTCTAAATTTAAGACGTTCAGTCACCTACGGCGTAGATGTATTCCTTCATATATGCGAAGTATAATATTAACACGATTGGAACTAATTCGGGATAATATTATCTTTTAATTCTTTAATTTATCACAAGTGTTAGGTGCCCTGAAAGTTGCAACATTACAAATTACCGTTAAAAGAAGTGAATTGCAATAAAAGAAAAGTAGATTTTCTTAAATTTGCTGATTAAACCTACATTACATGCTCCATTCATCCAAATCAGTTCTAATCGTGTTTTTATTTAGCTTTGAACTTCACCAGTTGCCGCTGCATAATACAAGCAGGAGGATAAGATTGTATTGAAAATCACGTATTACATGGCTCCATAATGAAGGACGGACACAGGGAGACACTCGTGAAAACAGATGTACGAGACACATAACTAAAGAAGATATTCGTAACTGCTAGTGGGACAAAACTACATTTTTTGTTTTTTTTTCTTAAAAAAGGAAAGTTAACCATGATTGTTGGTATAGTTGGCAGTGGCAAGTCGTCCTTGTTATCAGCCATTTTGGGAGAAATGATAACTACATCCGGCACCGTGCTATTTGACAGGTAGGTTAACAGATATCATTAATAATATATTGTTGAATTGCAGCGGTCTCTGTCAAGATAATGAATCGATCGGTCGAACCTTTTTTTACTGTAGACCAACAATAGTAAACATTTTGCAACCGCGAATTTATCTATCTCTCCATTAAGAACACTGCAATAACCTAGTCTTTTACCTTATTTGTCAGGATCTTGCAATTCTTTCGTCTATAAGTCAGAGTGATGAAAAATCACAAATATACTTGATCATTTCAATTGTATGGATTTCACATTACCTTTTACAGAGAGAAAAGTAAAGTTTCCTACGGTGCTCAGAAGGCTTGGATTCAAAATGCAACATTACGGGAAAACATAGTGTTCGGCGAACCGTTTTATAATGAAAGGTGGGACAAAGTTGACCTAGTTTTCAAGCAAAATGAACACGTTTGCACTTGATGGCAATACTTTGTATACCAAGGGGATAATTTGCCTACCTAATCGATTCACAAAGGACTCTATGTCAAGAACAACAATAGGGTCCATAGAGCTTTGTTATTTTTTGGTTTAGGTTTTAAATGTTCAAACGATTTGTATCGGCGTGTGTCTCTTACGTGCATCTTCAAGTGTCTCTCGTGATGATGGGCAATATGTAAATGCCGGTAGACGCACTCATCCGCGCGTTAAATCTGTGGTATGAGACCGAAGAAGATTTTGTCTTCAGTTGCATGTAAATTTGCCTGCATGCAAACATAGGCATGTATATATTAAAGTGGTAGATCAGATATCATATAAATACGATGGTTTCAATCGGGTTCGAACTCACAACGTACTGTACCCAATCACCTAGCGGAGAAGCCACAGACAAAACCGCTCGGCCAAATCCCCAATCTCAAAAAGATTGGTTCAATAACCGAGCTAAGATGTTACAATTCTGACTGCGCCCTCTCCACACGCTGTAGAGTTCGTGAAGCACTCACGCTCGTACACACACTATACATCGCACACAAACTTTATCGAAGCGAAGCAATGAATACATCGCTTAAACTGGGCGGAAGACAGCCTCGGGGACAATTCTGTCCACCACCAGAACTATCAACCCAGTGTAGGTGATATTTCTATCTTATTAGATAGAGGTAAGCAGGAGCGGTAGATAATTATCCAGTTAGCACATTAAAAAAACGTTTGTAGTTATTTAACTTACCGCTATACTATTCCCTATTACATACAAGTGATACTCTCCTCATATGATATAGACTCATCAGATGTTTGTACTCACCATATAAGAATAACATCATGGTGGGTTAATAAAACTTTTCTATTTGGGTCCCTGTCTATTGACATAATCGGCAAAATCAAAGTGGAATCTCGAGCTTGAGATTCAGAAATTTCAAGATTTTAGAAACCAAACTGAGTTTCAGTTTCATACTTACTGTGCCACATAGTTAAACCACAATCCGTCCACCTACATTATGGTTAAAGGGAAACCTAAGTCCAGCGACATTGACCGTTTATCCCTTCCAAAGTCACCCTTGAATAAAATGCAGCTCAAATTTGCAACATAATTGCACGCGCCGACGACTACGGAGCGACAAAAAGGGACATTGAAGTAGACGACATTTATGGAAATGAGCTCGGAATTCCATGGGCGCGAAAGGGCTCATGGGAGGAGCGTGCGTGACGTCATCGGCGATACACGAACGTGTGTAACAGCTTACCAAAGCATTGGAGTCTATGACTGCAGCAGTGCAGTTCTGCACGTTACGACTCTTTTATGCTCAGTAGCATAAAAAATGATTAACTGTTGTTCACTTGAGTGCAAAAATCACTCAAGGAAGAACAAACTGAGTCAGCTTTTATCGTCGTCCCACAGAACAGCTTTTTCGAAGACAGTGGCTAAAAGAAAGTCGGGCGAGTTTTAAAATCTTTAAAAGATAAAAAGTTATGTTCTACTTGTTTCATGATGATTGTTTTATAAGGGATTTCGGGATTCTGATACCGATACAAGACGATACTATACAATGCGGTTCGTATCTTGACATGCTGAGTCAGCCTACTATCGCCCGTTTTAACCAGATAAATATTAATATTGGCGATTTCGGGACTCTAAAATCCGAAGACGGAAACTACACAAAGCGTCTCTCATCTCGACAGCCCGGGTCTGCGAAATCGCCGATATATACCCAATAAATATAGGCAATTTCGGGACTATATCTGGTAATATTGATATAACAAGATATAATGGAATGACTTCTCGCCTATTGTGTCTCGGCACGACGGGTCTGACAAATCGCCGATATTATATTTACCCGATAAATATCAATTGCGCCGGGACTCCTAGGCTAATGCAGACGATTCAGTGTGGCTGTTTTCGGACGACCTCGGTTTTCGGACATTTAATGACATGCTGTTCGTTGTACTCACTTCGCTCTGTATTGATAGTGTTTTACAAGTCATGTAAGTCAAGTGACGCTGTTGTCCCGTTTCGGATATTTTTTCGGTAGAAGCTATTTCGGGCTACAAACTTAGCCACACCGTTCGATACAAGGTGTCGAACGCAACACACAGAGACAGCCCATGTCCGATATTTAAGCGCCATACACGTCGAAATAAGCTTATAGTTGCGTCGTCCATGGATTAGACGTAACTAATTTATCACATATTTTTACAAACAGTTTTCTAAACACATCGAAATTGAAAATCGGGGGTTTGAAGTTTCAAAATATCAATATTTAGCCCCTATAATCACATTCGAAATACGACGTCCGATTACTGCGATAGCAGTCCAATTACTACGCACTCAACATGGGGTCAACAATTTGGCAACTTTGACTCCCTAAATAACACTTCCGTCCTGTTAACAGTTTGAGGATAAGCGCAATAAAGTTTCGAAGGATATGGTAATAAGATTTCGCAGTGCTCGTCATTTATGAAACGGCTTTGTGCGAAATTCACTACCCTGTCCGAAAACTGTCACTAGATTTACTTGCACTGTGTGGTGTCGGCACGCCGGGTCTGCGAAATAAGATATTTATCCGATAAATATCGGCGACTTAGGACTTTAACTCTGATACTAGACGATACATTGTCAAATTTAGGGTAAATGTCCGATGTATATCGGAGATTTCACCACCTAACAGATCCGACTACCTCGTCCGACTTTAAGTTCAAAAATAGCATCCATGGCCGGTAGTCAAGAATACTGTATGTTTTACATTATTAGATTTATTCATGCACGAAATACATGTTTTACATGCAAAGCATTTGTTCATTAAATGTCCACATGAACTTTCATACACTACTATCGGGACTTCGTCGAGAGGGCCGATCGGATATCACCGTGAGTTTGGGAGGGCCTTGCACGAATTACATTCTGTACATGTAATACATTTTTACTTGGCGATCGATCGGGACTTGAACAGAGGACATATCGGACATCATCGGGAGTTTTGGCTGGTCTTGTATGAAATACATTCTTTACAACAATAGACGATACTGTCTTTTTAAATGGCGGGCAAATATCCACTATATCGGAGATTTCATCACTTTGTAGATCTGAGTAAGCCCGACTTCCTAAGTTCGAAAACGAACTTCGAAAAATAGACGACACTATAGATTTGTCGAATCGGGAATAAATATTTTCCGATACATATCGGAGATTTCGCAACCTTAAGGCCAAGCTCGACTTACATGGTAACACCATAGACCCTCGAGGGTCTATGGTAACACATACAATCAGTCAATCCTTCCGTATCATTCACGAACCAAAAATTAATTTTAAGCGACTGGTAAAGAAAAACTATGTTTTAGAAACGTAGCGTTGAAGGATCGCAGGGTCACTCAGGTCTCCAATTCAGGTCGTGGTCTGTACAAGCACAGTGACTCCCTTCGTGCATCATACACAAAACGCAAACAACCAAATATGAACGATGTGTTGAGATGCTTTCATGATATCTTGGTTCAAATCAGTATGGTTTGATTTCAGTCGGGGAAAATTAATACTCGATGTCAGAAATATCGCTGTCCGAACTCTCCATAGTCGTCTTACAAACGCGCTGAACTGTTTACAGAACTCCTTCAGCTGCAAGCTACAATCGTCTGTATCGCCGATGACGTCACGCACGCTCCTCCCATGAGCCCTTTCGCGCCCATGGAATTCCGAGCTCATTTCCATAAATGTCGTCTACTTCAATGTCTCTTTTCGTCGCTCCGTAGTCGTCGGCGCGTGCAATTATGTTGCAAATTTGAGCTGCATTTTATTCAAGGGTATTTTGGAAGGGATAAACGGTCAATGTCGCTGGACTTAGGTTTCCCTTTAAACGAACTTTTGTTCTTACTTGTGGGCAAATATATTCCGAATCCCACGTAAAATCTGCATTCAACACTAAAGGATAAGATTAAGACAACCTTGTTCACGTTTTGATTTCAAGCACAGGGCATACAAGTGGCATTGAAATATGAGAAAGAATAAAGAGTACTGCTATTAAACCTTGTTTTGTGTTCAAGCCTTTTTTCCTTGTTCTCTTCTTTCTTGCACTGTGTTTTCTTGCTTTGTGCATTGAGTCTTGACGGTTTGATGTTAGCATAATGTATGCAGTATGTATACGTGCACAGACAAACATAGACAGATTCGCAAGGGGTACTGTTTAAGACGTGAAGCGGTTACGTAACCCATCCATGTTCGCCTCGCCTCAGGTTGCTCTCGCGTCTCTTTTCCGAAGAGTGCCGACCATGCATCCTTCGGTAATTTTCGGACTTTCGCCAATTTTAATCGAAAGTATGTTCAGCAAAGTTTGTGTTATTGTTGTCGTGTGGTGCTGAGCGGAATGGACATGGTGGCGAAAAGGGGAGTATTTTGAGCTTCAGGAAAGTGAGTTTAAGCGTCTTAAAAATTCCTCTCATATTTTTATGAATATATAATGAGAGTGTTTGACCAAATTTGAAAGTCTTTTATCGATACTGTCTGGTTTTACTCAACGGTTTACGGTCAGTCATACCTTCTTTTACACGTGCGTCAAGGAAGGACATGTTTGTGAAACTGCTGGCGTGTTATGTTTTGATTGGTGTGAAGCAGTGTTTCTGGTCTGACAGCTCATAAAGTAACTATGGTTGCTACGCGACTGGCAGTACGATGCCATCTCCTCTTATTTTTCGCATAATCTCGTGTTATTATCAAGCAAAACAAAGTCCCCAAAAAGTTTAACACCTTTGAAGCTCATTTAAATATGAAAAGCCAATAGTCTACCGAGACGACCATGGAACAAAAGGCATGCAGCGTTACTATTTGTCTGTGGTACGTGCTTATAGGGCTTTAAGGCTATTGTAATAGCGTGTTAAATGATCACCAAGAGTGGGCGCACTACATACTGCATACATTATGCCACAGAGAAACATATAGACAGAGTGGCAACACTTGCATGCCTTTTGTTCCATGGTCGTCTCGGTAAACTATTGGCTTTTCATATTAAAATGAGCTTCAAAGGTGTTAAACTTTTTGGAGGCTTTGTTTGTGGTTGATAATTACACGAGATTATGCGAAAAATACGACGAGATGGCATCGTACTGCCAGTCGCGTAGCAACCATAGTTACTTTGTGAGCTCTCAGGCCAGAAACACTGCTTCACGCCAATCAAAACATAACACGCCAGCAGTTTCATAAACATGTCCTTCCTTGACGCACGTATAAAAGACGGTATGACTGACCGTAAACCATTGAGTAAAACCAGACAGTATCGATAAAAGACTTTCAAATTTGGTTCAAATACACTCATTATATATTCATAAAAATATGAGAGAAATTTTTAAAACGGTAAAACTCATTTTCCTGAAGCTCAAAACACTCCCGTTTTCGCCAGCACGTCAATTCTGCTCAGCACCACACGACAACAACAACACAAACTTTGCCGAACATACTTTCGCTTAACAATTGGAGAAAATCCGAAAATTACCGAAGGATTCATGGTCGGCACTCTTCGGAAAAGAGAGGCGAGAGCAACCTGAGGCGAGGCGAACATGGATGGGTTACGTAACCGCTTCACGCCTTAAACAATACCAGTTGCCACTCTATCTATGTTTCTCTATGATTATGCTAACACTGAACCAAAAGGGCTCAACTCACAACGCGAGGAAACATAGGGCAAGAAAGAAGTGAACAAGAAAAAAAGGATGGTACGCAAAACAAGGTTTTATAGCAGTATTTTCCCATAATTAAATTGCCACTTGTGTGCCCCTGTGCAGAGACTAATATACGTGATCGATATGAGTCGTTTATCTTCCTCTCCTGCCATTTAGATTAGTGCTTCAACCGAAAAAAATCAGTATATTTTCATTAGCTCCACGATCCATTTCCGGTCTCTCATCAGATACCATACAGTAATTAAAGCGTGTGCCTTGCAACCTGACCTTGATATTCTACCAGCCGGTGACATGACGGAGATTGGCGGGAAAGGTATCAATCTCAGTGGAGGACAGAAACAACGTGTCAGCATTGCTAGGGCATTTTACAACAGATCCGACATCGTTATCTTGGTTCGTAAAATCGCATTTTCCAATTATTTCTACGCTGTCAGAACCTGAGAAGCAATACCTTATTATACTTACATTTTTCTCAGATTTATCGATAAATCATCGGCAGATGCCAACTCAACTACTTTGTGATCTACAGAAATTTCCTTACATGGGCTTGTAAATACTATTATCATTCAAAAATTCATTTACAAGTCATTAAAATATGTCATATCAATGTGTGAAGGTACTAGTCTTCCTCCGTATTAACAAGACAATACAAAATACATGCATGCGAGTCACTTATTGAAGTTAAACTAACATTTTGAGCCATGTTCACTTATTGATATTTGTTTCTTGCAGGATGATCCTCTAGCGGCATTAGATGTCCACGTTGGTAGTCATGTCCTCTACGAAGGGATCATTAATTTGTTGTTGCGAGAGAATCGAACAGTTCTTCTTGTCACTCATCAACTGCAGTATTTGAATTACGCTGATAAGGTATGAAATGTGGTTCACATTTAATGATATTGCCGCATATGTAAAATTGTTTGTATGTTCGTTTGCTGGTACGAATATATCTCTGTATGTCTATATGTCGTGAATTCTTTTTGTGTACACTGTATATGCATGCTTGTCTATCTGCTTGCCTGTCTCTTGCCTGTCTGTCCGTTTGTTTGTCTGTCTCTCTGCCTCTCTGTTTGCTACAGAGAAGTTCTGAATGTTTGAAATTTTCCCTCGAAAGTTATTTTTAAGCGATTTGCTTCATCAAAATACGCCTTTAAAATTATAATATGGCTTTGTATTAAGTAATGCCCATGCTTAATGTTACATGTAAAGCACACTGACACTGTATGGTAGAAAACAGCTATTGAACCACTCTTTTAAGGGTTGGGGTTTAGTTCGAACCCGATCGAAAATGGGTATAGTGAATGTTTTACATCACACGTACATTTACATGTATTTCTATCAAAGCAAACTGACCATACGCCTTTTCAACGTTTACAACTGTTTTTCACCATTTCTAAGGTCATCGCCATGGAGAACGGTAAGATATTGAGACAGGGTAATCTGACCGACATCAAAAAACACGAACCGGCCTTGTACGCCGAGTGGATGAAGACGATCACGCTAATCAGCGAATCGGATCGCGAGAGCGCGTCTGATGAAGACACCATTGAAGAACGCAGGAAACTTCTTCAAAGCATTTCAAAATCCACTGAAAAAAATGGCAAAGGTATGAAATTTGCTTTTTGGTAAAACACATTCATACATCTTATCGTCCATTTGAAAATGCTTCCCGTTCTTTATCTATTTGAGTCAGTTTCTCTGCCCGAGTACAGTATGTGAGTTGGTCTGATAGTCGATTGTATATTCCGTTTTATATCATATAAGGCCAAAAAAGGGAAAAAAATGTTTCTGGTCAGCGCGCGGGTCACTTGAACAACAGCGCGTCACCTTTTTATTCTGTTTGTGGCCGGCGGCCGTGGCTGACACCAAACCAAAATGCTTGAAGAGAAAATGAAAATTTTTTTTTGGGGGGGGGGGGGGCATGATCAGTGACTGCATGAACAGTATATATTTGACTATATTGATAAAACTATAAAACTGACCCTCCTCCCTCCCTTGAGGGAAAATAAAAAATAAATAAATAAATAAAATGCGCGTCGCCGCAGCATTTTTAAAGAAAGACCTGACCAGAAACATTTCTTTTCTTTCTTTTTGGCCTAAATGCTTTACAAAGTCCCTTGCTGATTGCTATTGATAGTTACAGACGGAGAAGAAGGCAAATTAATAGAGAAAGAAGAACGCGAGCGTGGTTCGGTTTCATGGCGAGTATACTGGGCCTACGTCAAAGCAATGTACATACCCATGGCAGTTCTCACACTGTTTCTGTTGGCCGCACAAGCTGCTGCAATGATGGGGAGAAACTTTTGGCTGTCTATATGGTCTGATTCAACGGAAAACATTGACAATTCAACCACACAGGTAAATCATTTGCAAGTTTACACTGAATGCACGTTTGCCTTTTGAAAGTACACGGGTTGATTTTGCTCATAATTCAGTGCATCATCGTCATTATCGTCATCGTCGTCATTTTATTTAAGCAATAATGTACTCTCTCCCGGCCCATAATGGACGAAAACAATCTTTTCACGACACAGTACGTAAGAGGCGGAGCCGAGTACATTATGGTCACCGTATCAGGACTGCAAAGTTTGCTTGAGTCCATTGGGCCAGTAGGGTACATTATTCCTATTATTTTGGCGATGCCAGTGAATTTGTAGATGTAGAAAACATCTTGGGCCATAATGCTAGATAATCGGATATATTCTCAGTAATAAACTGAGGGTATGGCGTCACAAAAGTCACTGGTATTGACAAAGCCATAATATAATACAATTTAGATGATAGAGCACGGAGGGTAGTTTTTTCGGTTCGCGGATTACGCAGTCGGAGGTACTCAGAATATTCAGAGTATTGACCGCACAAGACGTGTAGAGTTCCTTTGTACTACATCATGTATACTTCATAGAAAAAAAGTTTACTCTAGCCATCGCCAAAGATACAGCTTCTCCCATGTCTCGGTGTGTTTATGGACTCGAGATGGGATTGCGATCGTCGTTCGTCTGGCGTATAGTGGTAGCAAGGGGTTTGAAATCATATCTGAGCACGGCTTCATTAATACAAGAAATATGAAATGAAGACATATGATTCCTTGAACCACATTTACATATGGTTGTTGTCTGCATTGTGTGTTTACGGTCAACGCCGTCAATCCTAGAACAATTGTTTACTTAATTGAGTTCTTGCCGTTCGTATCTCCGATGTAAATCATTCACGATCTCTCACCCGATCATTGAGCTTTGTGCAAGATTAGGAATATCGGAATGATATTCAAAGGTGGAGAAAAACTCTATGTGAAACAATTATCATCATCACCATCATCATCAATCAATATCTATTGGTTCTGAACATTTCAGGAAGAATATAATGCCGAATTACAGTACTATCTGGTAGGCTATACTGTGATATCCCTGGTGTACATCCTACTCACAGCAGCTGCCTCTGGTTCTCTTGCTATCAGTGCCATTCTGGCCGCTAAACGACTCCATATCAACTTGCTGCGTAACATTATTAATGCACCAATGAGATTCTTCGACACAACCCCGACTGGCCGTGTTCTCAATCGATTTTCGAATGACACCAACACAATAGACCAGGTAACGTTAAGACTATCAAATGGGTCTGTTCACAGCGGTGGATCGGAAATCTAAAGGTTTCGCCTTCCCATTAGGATTGCTGTTACGCTGATGTCTTTAATAGGTAAATTGTTACCGTGCGCCATGGGTTCGAATCCGAATGTACTGAATTATCACACCGACTTGAGTCCAACTGTAATAAAGAACTTTGTTTATAAATTTACCGTATGATTTTTTTCATTATTTTTATCATTTCAGCGATTATGGCAAACATTAACGCTATTTTTGATGGCAACTCTTCAAGTACTATCAGTCATCGTGGTCAATATAATCATCGTTCCAATTTTCGCTCTTCTCATAATACCGGTGGTAATAGCATTTTGCATCGTTCAGAAATTCTACATCACAACGTCGAGGTATTTTTTTATATGTTAAGTCCATAAACATAATGTAATTGAAAATCTCTAAGAGTAACGCACATATGCTATTATTGTATACATTTAACATATAGGTAATCAGTATATATATATATATATATATATATATATATATATATATATATATATATATATATATATATATATATATATATATATATGTATATATATATATGTGTGTATATATATATATATATATATATATATATATATATATATATATATATATATATATATATATATATATATATATATATATATATATATATTATATATATTATATATAGGAAACTTGGGTTGACACACACTACCACACCTGGTTGTAAGGTTCCAAACGTATTTATTATACCTCAAACACAACGTTTCGCTCTAAATTTAGAGTTTCTTCAGGTGTTTTCTACAATAAAGAGTTCGAACATAAAAATTATAAAGGTTGAATTGTATAGGAAAATGAGCACTGTTGAGTTATAAGTCTATGAAAATCTGTAAATGCACATCAATGACAGGAGAGAGACTAAATATTACAATGGTTGAATTGTATAGGAAAACGAGCAATGTGGAGTTACAAGTATCTGAAAATCTGTAAATATACATAAATGACAGGAGAGAGACTAACATCGAGGTTGTGAGAACGGTCAAAACTGTTTGGACCTACGCCGAGAGCTGGAAATTGGCGCGCTGAAGTCATGGGGGGGGGGGTCCCTTTAAATACTCAAAAGCTGGTATGTGGGGGCGCTGTTGAAGGCTATGCAAATTTTGGGCGAATATTAAGGCCAGCTGGCGACAGTTTGTCAAGTTTTTTGATCCATTGTGATTCTAAATGTTAGCGTAGTTTGTCATCCTGTTTGTTGACTTGTATGATGCCAATTATTGAAATATCACTGACACTGTGTTGATCAGAATTAAAATGTATGGCGACCGGGGTATCTTTTTTGCGACGCACTGAGGAGAGGTGGTTAGGGAGCGTTCAGTTATTATGGCCGGGGGTGGGCCGGCAAAATCCAGGGGGGTCACCTCAAATTTGAAAACTGCAAAGGGGGGGGGGGGTCATGTATTTTTCAAACAGCTCAGAGGGGGGGGGGTCACTTAATTTTCATAAGTATCCGTCCCGTCAAAAAGCAGTTTCAGTGTTCAGAAATATTCTGAGAGATAAAAATGATTCGTTGCATGATTTCATTCTCTGAAGTTATTCACCTGTAAATCTGAACAAAAGTATAATTATCTGTCACATGAACATCTTGACTTGACAACCATGAGGCTTGTCTTATTGTAAATCAAGCTCACTGCACTGAGGGCGATGAACAATTCCTATTACTTACATATTAGAGATATAGCAAGTTTTGTCAGGGAAATTATTTAACAGTTACCTGTACTGAGACTACTAGTACCATGAAAAGTTAATACTTTTAGGTGAAATTCCAATATCATAATTGTTGTCCACATCTGAACTTTTAAATACCCTATTTGAATCAAGTACATTTGTATCAATTATCAAATACCTATAAAAGCACAAATTAATTTAGTTTAGCATTTAAAAAAAATATTCTTAGTTTTCTCATAGACTCCAATGTATAGTGAATCAACATTTCGGTGAAATTCCAAAATCCAATTTCTTGCACACATATCAACCTTTAACCATCCAAAGCTAACTAAGTACTTTAAAATGAATTATCAAATGTCTATAAATACACAGATTTTGATAGTTTGTATTAAAAAAAAAAGTTTTTCATTTTCCTCATAGACTCCCATGTACAGTGAATCTACATTTGGTATAATTCCAAAATCCAATTTCTGGCGAACACATCCATTGTTACCACCCTAATCTAATCAAGTACATTGATATCAATAATCGAGAGTACATAAATACATGGGTTTACCTTTTTTTGTACTGGAAAAAAATTATTCATACTTTCCTCATAGACTCCCATGTATAGTGGATGAACATTTTCAGTGAAGTTCCATTATCAGATTTCTTGTACACATAATATGCACCTTTTACCATCATATTCTAATCAAGTTAAATTATGTTAATTATTGAACATCTGTTTATGCACAAGTATACCAAGTTTTTCATTGGAAAAAAAATTATTCACAATTTTATCATTGACTCCCATGTATAGTGGATGAACATTTTTGGTGAAATTCTAAGGTCAAACTTTTTGTCCACATGCCAGTTGTAACAACCCTCTTTCATTTAAGTACATTTATGTAAATTATCAAATATCTATAAATGCACAGATATAGTTTTGCATTGAAAAAGTATTACATAGATTTCTCATACATGTATGAGAAAATATATGTATACCATGTATGGTGAATCAACATTATCAACAGCTGATTTTTAATTAAATCCAAATATCAAAATTTTGTACACACACGCTTGCGCAAAAATATTGCGATCCACCAGTAATGTCTGTCCAACCCTTTTGAGCAAGTCAGAAGGGGAAATCTGAGCATTAACACCTTTTAAGTTATATATATATATATATATATATATATATATATATATATATATATATATATATATATATATATATATATATATATATTAACACAAATTACTTTAAGTACAAAGTAATGAAATCTGTTACACTTGAAGTAATTTGTGTTATTATTTATAACGCTCTGCTTGGCATCGAACACTATAATTTCCCACGAGGCGTAGTGCACACACACTATCCAGAACTGCAGACGCGCGTCCGAGATAGCATTCCACACTAGCGCTACCAATCGGAAGAAAAATTTGTTGACATTGCACGAAAACGGTCATCACTCTGACAAGTTGATGCGCCAGTCATGAATGTAAGGTATATAATAATAATGTCATCACAAAAATACCGCAAACGATGCACTCCGATATTGGCGCCGTGCATCGTCCGACGCGAAGATACGCTGCACCAATGTGTGGCATTTTTGTAAAAACCTCATAACATTTCACGTATTTCTCACAGTAAATTCAACCCAAGCCAAAATATTGTGTTAATTCCACAGAGAACTTCAGAGACTGGAAAGTGTGACGACGTCACCAGTTTTCGCTCACTTCTTAGAGACGTTGGGAGGATTGTCGACTATCAGAGCATATAGGTATAAATTTTCAATGTTATAGTCATGGGAAACTCGTAAAGCTGTCAATTTACACAACCCCCACCCCCATCTTAGTATTTGTTGCTAATTTGTTACCAGCCGCTTTACTTGCTGCTCTACATTCTTCTTATGTATCTTTCTAAGTACTGGGCCTATCATTCTAAACTGCATCGATTTTCATTGGGGCTCCCGAAAATAAGAGCACCACCAATATAATGTCTGATACTACTATACCATTCTACCCACTCTCTTACACTCTCTTAACATGTATATATGTACTTGCGTAATCAGCAGCATTCGACTTACGCATCGGCTGCGTTTAATATGTCTAGCCAGTTTTATGCACGTCACCACGACACTTGGCCAAGACGAAAACCACATAATATTGGCCAATAATAAATGTTCATGAAAATCTGTTTTGACCTCAGGTTGACAATAACTGTAAATTATGTAATTATTGTACAATTACCGTACTTGTGCACAAGAATGTAAGATACTATAACTCAGTGCAAGAGGAACGTTACTCATTTTTCAGTCAAGTCCAGTCTTTCAAGAGAAAACAATTGAACCACAATACTCCAAGAAGCCTAGAAAATATGTTGAAGTAAAATAATTCCAAATCAAAACAGATTTTCTTCGCTAGTTTTCTTCTTACTCTGGCCGTCAAATTGATAATCACGTTCGTGTTATTTGATAATTACACACAATCATTTTTTTAAAATTTACTTTAGGTGTGAAAGAAGATTCCGAGCGGAACTTTCAGGAAAAATTGACTATAATAACGTGGCATGTACGTATGTAATATACACCACGCGATGGGTGTACATAAGGCTGGTAAATAAAACACTACGGGCAAAAAGGGCCCAAAATTGTTCAGTGCAGCGCCCTCGCCGGACAACGCTTTAGGCTGGTTGCTAGTGACGACAGCGAACATTGTATCAATTTCATTTCAATAAAATATCGATCGAAATCTGCTCGCCTGTCGCTCGTATTTTCAGGTTACGCCATGAATTTTTCCATGACAGCCCGTATATATTGACTTATGTACCATAAAATCAACGTATTGGTTGTTTTCTTCCACTCAAATTGAATCGAAGACAATTTGTTTAGTTTTGGTGATACTTTTATGTCTCAGCATATTTTGGCGCTCTTTGGACAAGTTTGGCGCCATGCGATCCGCGGGTATGCAACACAACATTGTAACAATTCGCAACAAAAGAATATCGATCGATAACGTTCACTACACGTTCACAGTGGAGACTCTACACCAGTTCGCTTCCGTTTCGTGTTATTTTTACCAATTTACTGCGATATTCATGGTTCATATTCACCCAAATTTTGTATAAAAGACAACAACTTGACAGGTATTTGATCTGTACAATTTAGGAGACACTTGCTGATTAATTTGCGTCAATTTCAGACCCTTGTTCTGCACATGTAAACGCCGTCAGATCGCCATATTGTTGACGGCAACAGTATATTTCAGTGATCAGAATAAATAGAATGGCAATAAAACAAATTTTAGGAAGAAATTCAAAATCTAAAACAATACGATTTTACTTATTAGTCAAAGGATCATCGTGCCAATTTTCATTATTATTGGTTCAGAATTGAAAAATTTGAACCGGCGAGAAGTTTGCAATGTGTTCGGTCGATCGGACGCGCACAAACGCCATTGTTTTCTATGGGAATCGAGATTATTCGGCACATCGTAAAATGAAAAATACATCTGAAAAAACCCGTTGGTTTAAATTTTTCATTTCGCTGTTATTTCTCACAATATTGAGATTAAGCATCTCATGAAGGTTAACTGAAACTCTATGTTTTAGTTTTTTAAATTTCCCTCTTATTTTATGAAATGACGAGTTTACTATCGTTTGTGCTGTTGGCCGTGTTTTCGCCTATTTTCGCATAGAGTATTTTCGCTTCGGTATTTTAAGAATTCCTTCATGAAATTATTGCCGAAATATCATAATGGACAGAGAAACATATGAGGAAATGGAATCTGCATCTCTTTCCTGAATATTTAGCTGTGCGGCTAGGAAATTCGGCGAAGTTTTCAACATAACGCGGAAGCTTGATTTGGCTCTCTTTACGCTCATTCAGCGTATGTGCGGCAAAAAATTGTCACACTTTGAGTGAACAATATAGAGGCCATTTGCCCACAGTGAAATGTCATCTTTTTTCAAATCGACATTATTCTCTGTCTATGGAACATGAACTATTTCTTTTCAACTTTATCATCAGATCGGTGTTCTTTTTATGCTTGCGTTAAAATGGATTTGTTGATTTTGCAATGAGTGTTTACATTTGAATGCCAGATTTCCAGTCTATAACTTCGAGGAAAGACTACATTGTGATGGATTTCCACATGTTTAACTTAGCTTTTCTGAAATCTGTACGTAACAGAAAGAATTTTTGAGTTCTTGAAAATTGGCCTTTGTCAATTTCACTCAATTTTAAAGTTGTAATACGAAATAATCTAAAGCTTT
The DNA here is from genome assembly GCF_041260155.1 of Ptychodera flava. Taxonomy (NCBI): domain Eukaryota; kingdom Metazoa; phylum Hemichordata; class Enteropneusta; family Ptychoderidae; genus Ptychodera; species Ptychodera flava. Next base: position 39,988,261 of record NC_091933.1, on the reverse strand, counting down.
CAGTACGAAATCATTGTACAATTTCTGGCAAATCTGTTGCATTTCTACTTCAAAGGAAACCATCGGCACTATAGTTGTATTCATGTCCGCCATGACCACGCTTATCTCGTGTACACTTGGTGTGCTAGAACCAAGCTTCGTAGGACTGGCTATAACCTATGCCCTATCGGTAAGCAAACAGAGATGATTCATCATTATGTTGGGAATAGTTTTGTTTCGTATAGCCTTTGAACAATTATCTTGCACTTCGATAGACAAATTTTCGAATTTCCAAATTGCTGATGTTTCTATGTACTTTATATTACACAATGTGCTTTTATCTTACGAAAGTTTCAAAGAGGATTTTGTTTAGATATTTTGAAATCAGTAATTTTAACGGATTCACATCGATTAGGACATTCAGTTTGACAATTTATTCAAACGACAGTTTCACTAATGAGTCTGTTTCTGTATCGTCAAAGATATCTTTTCAACTGAATATGTCCGTCCGTCTCTTGGCTGACACCGAAATGCAGATGAACGCTATGGAGCGAGTTGAATACTACACACACATTGACTCGGAGCAGTATGAAGGTCTGTACAATATTGCCTTCTCGACAAGGTCGCTGTGGTGCTTTCCACCCCTGCAATTTCAATACATCCCCCTTACAGCACGGTACGACGTACTTTCGGCGTCACTATAAATGTATTTCTATTTGCAAAACAACAAATTGCCATAACATGACAAAAACAAGAGGGTTTATTGTACCGATCTCATCATACACTTTGTGAAAGTGGAATAGATTCGATTAAATCGTTGCGTTGAAATTTGCCCAGATTTATTTCGTATCATGTACGGTTGGTTGACCGACAAAGCAGGTTCATCACAACAACATCGTGTGGTATACATAATTAAAAAGTGAACACTTATAGTCATCGATATGTCAGTAGAATTGTAGGCACACCTATTTTCTTTCCGGAGGCGCGATTTGAACAGTAACGCTTCGCAAACAAGGAAGATTCGACAATCAAAAGAAAACATTTACATTAACATCAATAAACGGGTAATTAATATTTTGTCAATTTCGTTAAGAGTTTCATCTCCCCTGTCGCTACCAAGCTGTGCTCTCTGATAGATCCCAGAATTTGAATTCTCTAAGAGTTCTTATACGAGAGAGAAAAGGCGTTACAAAAAAATTAAAAGATATGAGGGATTCGTTTGAATTCTACCCTTTAAATATTGCACCATCGATCACAATAAAGAGATGGTAATACTGACGATACCTCACGTACTTTGAACTGTCACTGTTTCTCACAATTTTGTAGGCGTTCAGTTAGTCCCAACAAGCTGGCCAGATAATGGTAATATTGTAATGGAGAATCTATCTGTGAACTATGCCAGTGACCTCGAACCTGTACTTCACAATGTCAACTTGCACATTAAATCCGGTCAAAAGGTAAATATTTTGAACCTCGATTGTTCGATTAGTGGTACCCAACCTTCCATACTACTTCCGCACAAGATCATTGTTAATCAGATCTGCTTACCTCTACATTGTAAAACGAGACACCATCATGGTTATTTACTGAAGAGTTCGTGTACATGAATATTAAAGTATGAATTTCCGCTAATGTTTGTCATTAAGAAAAAAACATAAAGATGTTTTCGTGCTTTATAGCTAGGTATCTGTGGACGAACGGGAAGTGGGAAATCTTCTCTCATGTTGGCGCTGTTTCGGATTATCAACACTTGCAAAGGTAAAGTGAAGGATTCCCTCTGTAAACGCTTATTGGGAAGTGATGAGTTCCGAACCAGTAGATGCTGGGAGGAACCTGACTTGACGAGGAAATTATTGAAAGAAGTGAAAGAAACGAGGAAATTATTGAAAGAAGTGAAAGAAATGCATGCAAAAAAGGAATCGAATAATGGTCCACTTGAAAAATAGTCAATATTGAGTTTGGATGGTCGGAAGTATGTCTGTGATGCGAAATCTGAAAAAAAAACTTTGTAGCCTAATGCAGAACAAACTGCATTTTGGCTTGTTGACTACTCGACGCAAGAGATGCAATGATCCATTCCTAAATCACAATCAAAGTAAAACGAAAAACAAAGCAAAACATGTAATCAAAAATATCGCATCGAAAAAGGGTAAAAATACAGCAGAATTATAACATGCTAAGGAGGAAATGGTTTTTGTAGCGTTTCTACTGTACAAACCAGGTATGAGTATGGTCAGGATTTAAAACAACGTACATATCTTTTCCACTGACAGCTTTTATTCAAAGGTTGTTTATTCGAACCAAAGGCGGCGTTACAATATTAGAATGTCTTAAATCTTCTTGTATTCAATTCTTTTAGGTCGTATTCTTATCGATGGCATCGACATATCCCATGTCGCTTTGCGAACACTTCGTACCAGATTGGCTGTCATACCCCAAGATCCCGTCTTGTTTGCTGGTACAATTAGGTAATATTTCCGATGTTACAATGAAAATACTATTTCGCGAGTTACAACTACTGTACATAATCATTTCATCTTGTGATTGATTTCTTTCCTCTTAGGCATCAACTCTTGTGTTTCTTGCATATCTTTTCACTGAAGCACGTGTTTGTATATTACCTCCGTGAATTTATTTTGTACAATGACATGAAGATTACAACCGCATTTACATTAATTAGAAACTAATTAGAAGCTATCCTCATAATAGACTAGTATGATAAGATAAACTCTTTGTACATTAGCTTTGTATATTAGATATTTGTTAATATTAAACTTACTTATTGCTACAGGCTGGCCCTAGCAGTTTTACCATTTAGCGTTCGCATATTTACACAGAAAGCGAAGTCTTTTTCAACCGTTTTCTGAAAGGTCCTCGAAATTCCATGTCACAAATATGTATCATAACATATTCCAACCTTGCAGACTTGCGCTCCTTCTCACTCTACGAAATTCAACAGGAAGTGCGACATAAACTTATCAACAGGCTCCGATTGTTGAATAAATTTGACGTAATACTTTTAGTTCATACTTTTAATCATTGATGGTTTTGATTAACCTAATATGAACACTCCGTGATGATACATCTAACAAATCGTTCACTATGGCGTCCAGCTGTTTAATAGCAGAAACCAAGCAAAAATAGAGGCTATCATGGTCTCTTGATATAATGCATACCATTCTATATTGATATGCAGGTTCAACTTGGACCCAGAGGGTGAACACACAGATAGGGATCTGTGGACTGCGCTGGAAATCGCACAGTTAACAGCTACTGTGAATGAACTCGGTCAGAAACTTGGTAAGAGTAATTGAGAAACTTTTTATTCATTAATTTTATATGAAACACTCTTAGAGTCGTTCAACGTTGTCTATATGTGACAATCTTTAGGTCCTTCGATATCGCTAGGGAATGTTATGAAAGGGCAGGGTAATTTCAAACTAATCAAGTCAAGAGATGATACAGGATTGTCATATACAATTTAGTTTTTTCACCACCATCATAAAACTATATGAAAGATTTCATCACTCTGTACGATGACCAATTTTCTCTGTCACTCATACGTTTTTGAAGGTAAATGCTTATAATGTGTGGTAATGTACAAAAACGTTAAGTTGCTGTCATATAACGATTCCTCTTGTACACGAAATAACAGAATCTCAAGTATCCGAAGATGGAGAAAACTTTAGTCTTGGTCAGAGACAGTTATTTTGTCTAGCTAGAGCATTTCTTAGGAACGCCAAAATACTTATCATGGATGAAGCAACCGCATCTATTGATATCCAGACGGTATGTGATATATTTTAATAGTCAATGAATATGTAGCATTAGTTGGCGATAACATTTTCCTACAATGATGCCAATCATATCTCCAACCTTCTGGTCTTGAAGAATGGATCATCTGATTAATGATATCTACTATGCCTTTTACTTAGCCTTGTGATGGCTGATCTTAAGCTATTGTTTCTTTAAAAAATGACACGCTAGTAGACCCTTAGTGTGATTCGACTTTAGCAAGAAGTAGGAAAAGTCGTTGGAGAGCATCTTCATCGTTCCGTAGCGGAAAATTAACAACACAAGCTTCAAAAAAGTAGCATGCGCCTCGAAAGTGAAAGGCTTAACTTTCCTCAAGGAATCTTTCAACCGTGCTCTTTCAAAATCAAGAATAACAATCGGGGTCTCACTACGCAAATTTTGGTACTAGAGATGCAAATTACCCAAGATTTACCGATATTTGAAAGTGGCTGCCATCCCTGTGTCAACTCTATTGAGGAAAATAAAATTTCTGATTTTCGAAAAAGTAAGAGGGTAAAAGTTTTTTTTCGCTTAGAGATTTGAAATGGGCCCGACATGAGGTAGATTAGAAAAGGATTGTAAAGTTTGAGAGTCCGAAAGGCTGTCCCCGAGGCGCATTCTGTCTCAAAATGTTAATTTCACATCATTATCGTTAATACTTACGCTCTCTAGCTTTCTTAAAATCAACCCTCGACTGACATTTTGCACAAATATTATTTTAAGCTGTGTGAGTTAATTAATCTATCAATTGAGTTTACCACTTTGAAGTACAGTTTTAATATAGAAATAACGGGCGACGCGCTGACCATTAACGTTTATTTGTGGGCAAGGGCGAGAGGAAAGCCAAAAATTAACGGGCGAGGCTTGCCGAGCCCGTTACTTTAGCTTTCCTCGAGCGGACTCTGTTATTTCCATTATATTATCAGCGAACCCAAGAAGACCATCAAAATTTCCGAAAATTTCAGGAGCGAACGACAACTGAGCCCCAGAAACTGAGCAATACGCGACGCACTGTCACGCGCGCTGTAAAAAATTGGCAAATCCGGAGATGCTTTCAGAAAAAAGTATCTCAACTTGACCTACCAGTGCTCCATTTTATTTTGTGATTAATTATGATTTACGTTTGAGCTGTAAAGTTACGATACTTTGAGTTGTTAATCTTATTATTCATATTCACGGGCATGTAAACAAACCATTACTGTGTATTTGTGGTCAGTCACGTGGTTCAGCTCGACCAATCAAAATGCGACGGGCAGGGCATAGTAATATAAATAGAATTAAAACGACTTGCAAGTCAATGGTATTATGACTGGTTTCACTTCCAAATACACACAGACAGATAGTATGATCACAGGCATATAGAAGTATAATGCAATGTAGATGTAACTCGTGGAAGAATTTGTGAATGGTGACACTGTAATTAACAAAAGTGTCACTGATAGACATATTTGTAAGTATTTCTCCCCATTTCCTTCATACAATTATAGGATGCCATTTTGCAAGAAGTTGTCGCAACGGCATTTGCTAACAGAACAGTGCTGACAATCGCGGTAAGTTCACGTGTTCTTCAACGATCTTTTTCCACTTCATCGCTTTGACAGTAGTGACGAGTGCTTGTTTGGAAGAAAGCTCAAACCGCCGAACTATTTGCGATGCTAGGGATTAATTACAAACACAATAGCACAGTGATAAACT